>NC_089793.1:35044451-35046951 GCF_040412425.1 Macrobrachium rosenbergii | reverse complement strand
GCTTATGAAAGCAATGGGCCATTCCCTTTGAAGAAATTTCCTATCGGTTGCCAAAACAGCAAACAGCAGAGTACCTGTGATTTATAACCCGGGTGACAAAATGAAAAATCATGGCGATAATACGTGCAAAGCGCTAAATTGCACTATTTGCGCAATTACTTAGTCTCTTTGGCCACTAATAAAAGCAGGGAATAAATCATAAAGTGATAATCTCGGACACAGATAAGACAGCTCTTAAATTAGCTCAAGCAACACCCTGAACTAATTTCGCGACATTAATCAAAAGGGGGAAAAAATAAGACGACTCCAAAAGGAATCTGGTCCTAATTGCAAGCCTCCGGCAAGGTCTCTGAAGGTCTTCCTCAAGTCAGCACACACAAACACATACACACGTGTATGTGTGTGTGCATATATATATATATATATATATATATATATATATATATATATATATATATATATATATATATATATATATATATATATATATATATATATATATATATATTATATATAATATAAATACACGTGTTTGTCACATACACAATTCAATTTTTTTTATACTGACAGATACTAAGCCACAAATTTCGTTTAATATCCAATTCATTACACATTGGGAATAACTTGCAGCCAAGGGGAATTACAAGTTATAAATGATTCGTCCCCGGCAGGACTCGAACGCTGCCTGGTTTTGAAACAGCAATGTACAGTGACTTTGACCACAGAGCCATCAGCGGTCAAGTCACTATGTTTCTAATGCTTCTAAGCCTAGCAGTGGTTCGAATCCCACTGGTGATGATGAAGCACTTATCACTTACAATTCTCCTTGGCTGTAAGTTATGTTGGAGTATAAGCGAAATGGATATCAAACGAAATTTGTGGTTTAATATATATATATATATATATATATATATATATATATATTGCATATATATATACATATAAATATATACTGTATATATGTACATATATATAATATATATACATATATATATATATATATATATATATATATATATATATATATATATATATATATATATATATATACATACATATATATATATATATATATATATATATATATATATATATATATATATATATATATATATATATTACAGACTGCCTAGCTGTTAAGCCCGTAACCAGTGGTACATTACAGTGGCATATGACACAATGACTTCTATAACTGCAAACACAAACAGATATACAAATACAAGAATATATTATATATTGTTACTTTCTAATTATTCTTCTACCTCCCTTTTGTCTCCATGCCTATCACTCAATCCCCTGACTTGTGAATAACAATGAGATGCAATGAAAATCATCTGAGTTATTCAAGCAATTTCTTCATGTCCTTAAAAAAATATCCTTACATAAAATAGGGCCGCAGTCTTGCAAGGAAAAAGAAATATGTAAGTCAAGATTAAACTGTCTATGAGATGCAACAAAGAAAAACAAATAATATACAAGATATACACTATGATATGAGACACTTGTGAGTCTGCACCTCAAAAAGCATTTAAGCTCCGTTTTCAGGATGTAAATGTAACATTTACACATCCTATAAATGTTTATTTTAACTGGTTTTGATAAACACGTAAATGTTAATTCCTATGGCGTAGCTTACCTTCGACAATCTTCGGCAAGGTTTCTGGAAATGTTATACAAGCGATAACGTGTTTATTTTTACTTAAATTTCCGCATGTACACAAACACGCTTGGACACAATTTATTCATATCATTGTTGACAATAACTGACAAAATACGCGCACATATGAAAGAGAGAGAGAGAGAGAGAGAGAGAGAGAGAGAGAGAGAGAGAGAGAGAGAGAGAGAGAGAGAGAGGTGTTACAATTGGCGGAATCTCTTATTTCACAAGGGGCATGTGCCCGTTACACTTTAATACAATTTATTTCTCAAATATAAACTAGATCATTTGATTATTAATACAGTTAACACTACAGTATAAAGGACGTGTTAAATTCATGGTATTTTATTAATTTACCTAAACTTCTCTTATCAATTTGTTTATCTTTTCTTTTCTTATAAATGATCTCCTCTTTATATATTTCCTATTACCTTCTGTTTACTTATTTCAAATGAACGCCATATCCTTTGGAAGCTTGAATTTCAAGTCAATAGCCCCTGTGGTCTTGTTTTTATATGAATAGGGTTCATCTTCTGAATAATAATAATAATAATAATAATAATAATAATAATAATAATAATAATAAAAATAATAATAATAATAATAATAATAATAATAATAATAATAATAATAATAATAATAATAATAATAATCAATAGATATCTCGTCTCCATACCTTGAGCATTAGATTTTTTTTCAAATTCTTACGATAAAGAATGATAGTAAATAAAAAAAAACTACATTATTTATTTCATCCGTGGACTTGACCATCAACAACTCCAACATCTCATCTAAAAATCAAATGGAGGTTATGATATCTATATAATGGAACTCCTACTCTTA
>NC_089793.1:35036951-35039451 GCF_040412425.1 Macrobrachium rosenbergii | reverse complement strand
TATTTCCGAAAATAACCTTAAACAATAAGAGAGAGAGAGAGAGAGAGAGAGAGAGAGAGAGAGAGAGAGAGAGAGAGAGAGAGAGAGAGAATTTTTGAGAAAGACATAATACTCGCACGTTCTGTTTACGGCATTAAAATATCTTTATGGCATCAGTGAAATATAGTGATTTTATTTTTAGTGGTATTACCAAAAGACTCTCTTACTGGGGACAGAAAAACCTCTTGATAACTATTTAGAAAGCGACTTAGAAAATGGCGAGCGTATCCATACCTCACAATAATTCAATGTTCTTTCGTCTTGGATATGTATCCATAAGAAGAGTGATTCAAAGCACCACAGACAGAGTTGCCTTAGTTTTCCTGAATTACATTGGCAATTATGTTTATTTATTCATATGTTTTCATTTCTATCTTTTTTTATTTGGTCTTTATTTAAAGTTTTCTTCATGTGGAAGTAGGTTTGAAAGTTAATATGCACTTAGATTTGTCTGACAAGAATGGTGACTCACGTAGAATAGCGATTACAAAATAATAATAAAAATAAAAATATGGAGAAAGAGATATCCTTAACGCATGCGAACAGCAGCACTTCTAGCTCTGTGTTTAACTGAACACTGCTGTCATTATGTTCAAGTCCCCTACCCGAAAAGGAAAAATACTTTAAGCTGGTTTATTTCTTCAGACACCAAGTTATCTAATGGACCACTCATTAAACAGCGGACGAAATATATATATATATATATATATATATATATATATATATATATATATATATATATATATATATATATATATATATATATATATATATATATATATATATATATATATATATATATATATATATATATATATATATATATATATATATATATATATATAATAAATTAGTCATAAATACACTGAATTCTTCACCTCACTGCATTACCAATTTCTTCACCGAACAATTTTACGGCTTATTCAGGCAACCAAAAAATGATCATCTTTCATTTTCAGGAGGATTTCATGGGAAGGAATCTTGTTTCCCTAACGCCGTTGATTTTCAACAAAAAGTCACTGCATACTGAGATTATTCTCTTTTACAAATTCGCAGAAATAATGCATTTCATATTCAGTCAGGGATACCTTTGTCTATATAGTGTATATCAGTGGTTCTTAACCTTTTTCAATACATGCGCCGTTTTCAAATCACCAGTCAGTTCTCGAACCCTCTGAATTGCTGACATAAAATAATAATAATAATAATAATAATAATAATAATAATAATAATAATAATAATAATAATAATAATAATAATAATAATGATTATAAGTTAAGTATACCTTAGTTTAACCACACCACTGAGCTGATTAACAGCTCTCCTAGGGCTGGCCCGAAGGATTAGATTTATTTTACGTGGCTAAGAACCAACTGGTTACCTAGCAACGGGGCCTACAGCTTATTGTGGAATCCGAACCACATTATACCGAGAAATGAATTTCTATCACCAGAAATAAATTCCTCTAATTCTTCATTGGCCGGCCGGAGACTCGAACTCGGGCCTAGCAGAGTGCAAGCCGAGAAGTCTACCGATTCGTCGATGATGATGATGATTATTATAATTATATTTATTTTATCTTTTTATTTTTTTACAGAAAAAATAACTTGCGTATATAAAAATATATTTTGCTTTAATTATTCATAGGCATCCTCGCACCCCTTAGGAACCGGCTTCGCACCCCCTAAGGGTGCGAGCACCCCTGTTTAAGAACCACTGGTCTACATACATGTTACTCACTAACATTCATCCTGCCTCTGCCAATGAACAGATAATTAGTAGGATTTAATTATCCTATGTCTCTCACGATATTTTACGGCCTATGGTATTTTCTCTTCCTGAGTCACTAAAAACCTTCCTTTCCTTTCCTAATTTTCTTCGAGGATGGGCATGAAAAAGGCATTAGGATGCCCGTCCTATTGACATTTAGGCATCTAAAAATTATCGTTAAACCAATTTATAATTTTATCCTTTTTTACTAACTAAATGTTTGTCTCCATCGTCTAAAATATGAAAGACAGTCCCTTTACCATTTCTTATGTATATCATAAATGATCTCTCATGAATATTTCATAACTTACAGCCTTACCCTAATTACTCTAGTAATCCTGAGATAAGTATGATTACCTGACGACAATTCCTACGTGCAAAAGATAACAGCTTAATTTAGCGCAGGTTATTAACTAAAGAAATTAAGCACCATAATTTCTCTTTGCAAGACACTCAAGCACACTGACCAAGAATCATAACTCAAACGAAGCGTTGTGGGCCTTCAGTGAAACAAAGAATGTTACATTATTTCTAAAGACAATTCGTACTGATTACATGAGACAAAGAGATGTTATGCACTTTGATCGGTAAAAGTTCCTCCGCCCTCAATTTCCTTCTAAAGGAATAACAATAATCCTAAGAATGAGGCTTATCTAAAGTCGTGGATTTCTCCCGTGTAAATGACTGATGT
>NC_089793.1:35006951-35019451 GCF_040412425.1 Macrobrachium rosenbergii | reverse complement strand
TCAACAATTACCAGATTTCCTAAAGGTATGCAAAACTCGATTGATTATAAATATTACAAAAGACAAAATCATAAACTTGCTTGGAAAACTGCGTAAGTAAACAATAATATTGAGAAATATCCCAATACGAATGAAAGCTTATGGCTAAATACACAACTTCACTTTTTAGTTACAGGTGGAAAAAAAAGGCAATTGACAAATATTGTGGAAATTTTGTACATCTACGCTGAAATTTCAGTTTTCCATTAAAAAAATTTTGCAAACCAAAGAAAGAGTAGAACTGACTGACATAATTCTTGTTTGTCATCCGGGATAGAAAAAAATATCTCGCCAAAATAACCCACAAACGTACAGAAATCAAATGCGATTGAACACTGGATTTTCTTTAGTTATAACTTTCTCACCGATTCACTTGGTTTTCCAATACTGGAAATAGTAATCATCGGTTACCCCACGGTGATCTCATATTAAAGAAATTAAAGACAGAAAGTAACGATAAAGATGAAATGTCACCCTTTATAACATGGCAGTACCAACTCGTCTGGCTAAAAAAAAATAATAATAAATCCAACTAGATGCCTTTACAGTACTTTAGCGAGCTGTTTACTGATGATTATAATACGCATCTACATTACATGGATTTCGCGGTTAATGAGGAAGATGTAGCATACAAGTTACCTCAAGGGTAATTTCACATTATTCAGGCAACAAGAACTAAATGCTATCATTTTTGGCAGCTCGTATAGAGTGTTATCCGACAACTGTCTCTTTTCCTATTTTCAGAAAAATAGCAGTACAAAACAGAGCTCGTCAAATACATAAGTCATTTCGTATGATGCCCCGCAACTTAATCATAACAAGCGTTTTCATTGTGACAAAAATCCGTAGGAAAATACGACACACAGCTTCCCTTTAGCAAATTCAGTTTGTAGTTATTCATAACTATATATATATATATATATATATATATATATATATATATATATATATATATATATATATATATATATATATATATTTATATATCATTTATATATTCATCATATATCACTAATACTGTACGTCAGATGACGTAGAATTTATCATAACAGGGAATTTCATACGGTCAAAAAAAAAAAAAAAAAAAATGGAAAAACGCAAATGCAGCTGACAACGATTCATAATTACTCTTGTTCGGATAAATGTATGTTTCCGGGTATATATGTGTGTGTGTGTGTGTGTTTTCCATGAATATCCTGCACTGCAATGAACTCCTGGTGGCGGCATTTTTACACTACTCTTCTTTACAATAAAGAACCGGAAATTTAACTGAAATCCGCAGTGATTTCCGCTTTCAATAACGTCGCTTCCATGATGGAGATAAGAGGTCTGTTATAACCGGTATTTTGTGAAAATAACAAAAATGAAAAGGAAATTAGTCGTTTATCGAGAATAATAAATAGTAAATTAATTACAATTATTTATAAATATACAATGAAAATAAATGAGTTTTATGTAGACATCGACATTGCATATTTACTGAAAACAAAACTTTGTTTTGTTTAAATTAAATTGTGATTTCTTTTCCTTCATGAAGTTTTCCTTTGTTTCGAAGGTCGTGGTGGGGGAGGGGGCGAGGTGCCTACGGCATTATGTACATTCTAGTTGTAAGCGATATTTGATATAATGTGAAACAATGCATATTTCTAACACGAAAGTTTATGACAAACCTGATGGAATTCCAAGGAGCAGAAGTCTTTGTAAAATTTCTTTCAAGAGAATTCAGACTTGTAAACACACTCACACGGGGCAAAGGGTAGGCGAGAATGTGTACACTCATGTGTGTACTATTTTTTATTTAAAACTTCGACACTACCTACTCAGAATATTCAAGACATTCGTGCTTGTGGGCCGATATTCATTAAACCGGAAAATATCTGTATTTCTCGTGACAATTAAAACTTGTTAGAATAGAATACAGAATTTAGACCAAAGGCCAAGCGCCGGGACCTATAAGGTCATTCAGCGCTGAAACGGAAATTGACAGTAAGAAGGTTTCGAAGGTGTAACAGGAGGAAAACCTCCCACTTGTACTATGAAACAAGATTTAGAGAGAGTGGAGAGTCAGATGGAAGAAAAAAGGTGAACGGAGGTACAGTAAAAGGAATGAAAGAGGTTGCAGCTAGGGGCCAAAAGGACGGTGATAAGACCTTCAAGTAATGCCTACAGTACAACACATGAGGTGCACTAACGGCACTACTCCCCTAAGGGGATTATTACTTGTAAGCTAAAATTGTCTTATAAGTAAAGGAATTATTATCCTCCTCCTCCGAACTCTCAGAAAACTATCATCATTAATTTTCCGAGAGTTCGGAGGAGGAGGATAATAATTCCTTTACTTAAGACAATAATTATTATTATTATTATTATTATTATTATTATTATTATTATTATTATTATTATTATTATTACTGAATAAATTTCGCTTAATGTTGAAAGTTTGCCTCTCTCTTTATATATATATATATATATATATATATATATATATATATATATATATATATATATATATATATATATATATATATATATATATTATATATATATATATGTATATATATTATATATATATATACTACGTACTTATTTTTTGTATAATATGCTAAATATCATTGAGCAATCGAAGCATGTCCAGACATAAGCAAATATTACCAGACATATGATTTCTCACCAACACAAGTAATCTATTATTGAATCCATTTTTTATATTTCTCATCCTTCTGGGTTAATTAATAAAATTAAAACACTAATTTATTTTTCTCTTTGTACATAATTGAGAAAATGAAGAAATGCTGAGGTTTCATGTCTGTTGACAGCATTACCTTACGAATACTGAATTCTTCACCACTACATAAAAAAATCAGAAATATATAATGAATATTTTGCTTATGAACACACGGCAAAAATAACAGAGGCTGATAAACTCAATGCTCTACGACAAAGGAATGATGATTTTGTCTTCCAGTATATAACAAGCACTTAAAGTAAAAACCACAAATACAAAACAATAACAATGCACAAATATAGATACATAATAACCAAAGAAGAAATATAAACAATTAACAGACACCACTTGGTGAAAGTTAATGATTTCTTTATGTTACAAGGACTGCAGGTACTGAAGTCTTTAAAAGTTAATTCTGAAGTTAACTAAAACAAAGTTACAAAATGTTCTAGGCTGTTTTTGTTAACACACTGTGCCCAACAATGGTAGGCCTAAGCGGTACAGTTGTACTACTATAATTCTTTATAAGTTATTCATCTTTCTGTATTTGCCATGGCCACAATGGTCTACACTGACAAAAGCCAAAAGGAGAATGCTGTATTCTGTGAGAAAATGATAATGACGCAAGTCCATTATATTTAGTAGCTAAAATGTCATGAGATGCATAAATTACTCGTAACTTTTGAAGAAACAGTGAAATCTTCTGGAAAAGTAAAACAGCAGCTCTGTATAATTGTAGATCCTCCTAATAAAAGTGCAACGACAAATTTCTTTGAGCTTCAATAACATCCAAGGGCTGTTAAGAACGTTTGCAGTATCTTATTTTACTTTTATAAAGTCTTATATGTCCTCACAATTATATTACGCCAACATAATCATTTACAGATTCATATATGGCCTGCCATACATAAAAAGATTGAATGTAACCTTTCGGTTTCCAAGCTATTACCTATTCATAAGCAGTATACTGTGTAATTTTCAGCTTTTATTTTACTTAAGAAGTCAACTATAAACTGAACGTTGCTATGAGAAATTTTACAAGTAGATGAAAGCATTTTTCTTCTATTGCACAAAACCTGATCTCTCTCTCATCTCACTTCAGTATATGAATGTTTCTTCATTCAGCATTTTCTACTGAAAATTCTACAGTATTTACTCATAAGATATAACTGGCTAATCGAAATTACTTTTCAGATCAACTCCTTGGAGACATTTTCCAATCAAAATTACTAAATTTTTCCAATAGGGCCGGTCCCTACTTATAAATCAGTGGGGTAGACTTTCTTACGGTTGCTCTTCGTGTCTTCTTCCTTACAAAATGTTAAAATCTCAATCTTGTCTCCTGTTTCACATCTATCAGTCCTGATACCCTTGTATATGTATCAGCTGCGCCTTATATTCAACGCACATAAGTAGTGACGTCTTTGGTTTTTTTATGGCTGGTGCACAATTCTTGGACTTAAGAGGGCATTAAATTATAAGAGCATCAACCTATGTGTTCAACATAATCACACTAGCTGAGCCTAAAGGTACGTTGCTTCGAAATCATTTCAACAAGAATATACCAACAAGGATAATCCCTAATTTACAAAATGTTCCAACTTCAAGATGAAACATTTTCGTTTATGTATCAACTAATACTTTGTCTTTTCTCTATTTTTGTTCCCACGGGACTTGAGCCAGTTAAGGCCACTGTAGTACCTTCCCATTGGTCACTGTATAAAATATATACCAACATTTATTGGACATAGTAAGGAAAACAGAAGAGATTAAGGAAAATATTCCCCAACTTGAAAGTCAATCGCATCGAACACTACTTGTCCAGGTCTATGTAATTATATTGCTAACGACATGAATATCATGTATATGCACTATATCAGAGAAATGTGACAGTCCTATTTGATACCTCAAATCATTTCAAACCTTTCCTAATAAGAATATACTTTTAAGACCTTCAGGGAACCTTTTCAATAAAAGATCTCGGTTAATGAATAAAAATAAAACGTGTGAAAAAGATAAAAAAGATACACTGAATACTATAATGAATGATAAAATATGTAATCATTACCTAGAATACCTTGAGTTCATATGAGGTACCTGGAATGAATATGTTAAAGATTTTTTTTTATTTTTCGGAATACGGTAATTGCACAACTGCTTCCATGTGCCTGTTGCAACTACAAACAATACATCTTGCTTTAGCAGAATCCCAATCTGAAATACAGTAACCTATGAATATTTGAATGTATCAAACTTGTACGTTATGGGTGCCATAAAATCTAAAATTCAAAATAGATGAAAATTACTTTACACGTTGCTGACCTATGTTAAACTTGGCATACCCTGATCCTCATCTCATGACAAGGCATTACAGCTCAGTAGTCTATTCAGATATGCAAAAAATCTAAGTATTCTTTAATCAATAAAGTTATGTTCCTCTCTACCAAAGATTTCAAATATGACTTCCATTCCTTCCGACACGATATTACAATGTGAGTGCCTATTTTGGGTGAAAAGCTCTTCCTGTAAATGTTTCTTAAGTTATGATAATTATGATACACGTCAATATAAACAGAAGATGTATCAAGAAGTGAAATAAATGTAGTTGATGACGGAAACGCGACTTTCGAGATACTTCTTGTTCTAACTATTATAGCTCTGTACTCAAATTTGTCTTATCGCCGTTTATGTAAAAAAATTAAGTTTTAATCTAATATAGAAGTAGTCGTATACATTAACCAAGAATTAATATAGGCTACCAGGTGCAGTTTGTAAACCACTGTCAGGACCTGTTGCACGTCCTTCTCTGGTCATAATATCTGAGACAAGGAATTAAGGTTATACTGCGAACTTATTTTTTAGCCGTCTACTGTATAAAGAAGCAAAATATTCATCGGTTGCATTCAATTAGATAATTTGAAAATTCATCGTCAACGATGGGAACAGCTTTGCAATTTGAGTTTATCTAAAGATGGAGTGGGTCTACTTGAATATTCTTTTCCACAAAAGACTCACGCATACATCAATAACAGTCTACTTCTAATTATTTCCTCAAATCAAACCGATAAGGATTAAGTAATAAATTCTGAAGTCTGGTAAATATCTGAGATATAATTTTATAGTTTTAATTGTCCTCTCTCATTTTCATCTTTCCTACCTTTAACCTAAATGTTTAATTCATTCAAAACTCTTACCTTGATTGGCATTACCTTACTTTTAGAATTAACTGTATACATAGCAAACACAAGGATGTTGACATTTTACTTGAGATCAAGGGCAAAGCTAAATGAAACAGAAACAACTTAATTTTGTGTTAGGTAAGTAGATTGATAGATTACATAGTATATGAAATTTCTCATTGCCTAAGAGACCAAAACATTAGGCTGGCGTAGGTGATAAACGTAGAAAATACAATTGATACAGAGCGATCTGAGTTAGACAACGGTTTATTTACCTGTAAACAGCTGTCGAAATTTGTATGCTCTTCTTGAAAGATGTGATCTATTTTGTTCAGTGTTTTTATCTACTCAGAAAATTACGTATCAATCAGCCTAAGCATCTGATTAGTATCATGAATAAAATGTGCGCCTTCAAGGAGTCTTAGAAAGCGTTTGTATGAATGAGCCTCTCTTAAAGCAATCAAAATTATCCTCTCATCGTATACCTTTTTAAAATACATCAAGGCCTGCCTAATTAGGTACGATATACGTGAAATCGTCTTCTATTTTATATTAAGAGTTGTTAATACGATCCATTTTAAGTAAATACGGAAAATATATTATAAAATCAATGCCAATTAATGAAAGAGATTAAGAAAACCTTTATAAATGATAAACCGGAGTAATCATGACTTTAATACCATCATCAAGCATTGATGCTGATATTTTCTTCGTTACAAAATTAATGTTCCTCTTGTCATCCCCACCAACAAATCCCAAAAATAGTTGAATAACTGATTTGATATTACAAGCTGTCGTCACAGATGCCATGGTCACTGGCCGTCAAATCGAATGAAACATAAACAATATTCAATTGGTGAAACTAAAATATCTCACTTTACACTGAATATATTTTTTGAAGGACAGCATATGTGAGTAATTAAGTAACGTTCGTTATTCATATCTTCATTACGCACTAAACCTATGAACATCTGTAACAGCAAAGCTAATTAACAGTGGGTTTGATCAGCGCTCACTTAGATGACTGTTGAAAAATTCAAGGCACTATCGGGCTATGGGACCAATGAATATCCAATGCACTGGGCGTGGGCTGGCAACTTCATCCCAATAATTACTTAACATCGGAGGAATAGCACCTTCAAGAGGCATTCACCCTCTTCTCAAAGGAAAAATGTGCAGGCCATGATAAACAACATTACAATTATTTATTTATTTATATATATATATATATATATATATATATATATATATATATATATATATATATAATATATATATATATATATATATATATATATACATATATAAATTATATACAATATATATATACATTTATAAATATATACATATATAAATTAATATATATATACACACACAGACATACACATACACACACAGACATACATAATATATATATTATATATATATATATATATATATATATATATATATATATATATATATATATATATATATATATATATATATATATATATATAATACACTTACTATAAAATAAAGCGGTTTTCATCTGCCGGCTTGCGACTGGTAGCGTTTATGACTCAAAAATGCCCTGAAAACGGCTAGTGAGAGAGAGAGACAGAGTACTTGCATATATACACGCAAGTTAATTTAAGGAATATGCATAATTTATCTTCAAACAAGGAGAATGATTAACCACAAAACACCATGTCCTTCAATCATTCTCTTTAAAAAAATTAATCATAAAAATAATAGAATGTTGGTTATTATTATATTAAACAAAATGAAAACTGATTTTGGATGCACACTACCGTACAAGTACACTAATAAACATAATTTTTGGGATACTGACATTAAAATATCCAAATGTTAATATCTAAATATCCAAGTGAACTCATACTGAGCTAAATATAGTACTGTATGATTTACGAACTAATTAATAAAATGGAAACGTTTTCAAGTCTCGAATTCATAAACATGAAATGGAAAAAATTTCAATAAAGATGTTTATTTGTACATAAAATACACAATAATATATATATATATATATATATATATATATATATATATATATATATATATATATATATATATATACTATATATAAATATATATATATATATATATATATATATATATATATATATATATATATAAATATATATATATATATATAAATATATATATATATATATATATATATATATATATATATATATATAAATATATAAATATATATATATATATATATATATATATATATATATATATAATATATATTATATATATATATATATATATATTATATATATATACATATATTACATAGTATATGTATATTATATAATATATACATATATTACACACACGCATATATATATATATATATATATATATATATATATATATATATGTCTATATATTATATAATATATACGTACATTATACACACACGCACACACACAAACACACACACACACACATATATATATGTATGTATGTATGTATGTATGTATGTGTATATATATATATATACATACATATATACACATACATACATACATACACACATATGCGCAAAAAAAAAACTTGGAGCGAGTATCGCTCTCCTATCGTATTTCAGATCGCCTGTTAACATCCGAACAAAACTGTTCCTTTAGAGTCATGTTTTCCTTCCAATCACAGGCTGTTTTGAAATGGCAGGACAGTATGAATAGATACCTAATTGTTTCTGTGAAAAACGTAAGCTTCAATTGATCGTTTTCTGCTTCATTGTGGAATATTTATAAACCCTGATAAGGATTCACTCTATGTATGGAATTTTTTTTTTTATTTTCAACCTTAAAATCATTTCATTCAAGCGAACGCTTCTCTAGAGAAAAATAATATAGCAGATACTACCGTGTTTCATAAATTACAGCAGGAATTAACGAGGAACGCATATACAAAAACTAATCAGGAACACAGAAGTTTCATTACCAGCGTTCCTCACCTTACTGCTTAAAACATGTATATGTGTGTGTATACATATGTGTATATCTATCTATCTATCTGTATGTATATATATATATACATATATATATATGTATATATATTATATATATATACATACATCAATTCATACATCAATTCTGTGAAAAAAGCATTCTGCAGCAAGCTGATAAGCGTATTTACTAATCACAAATTTGTCCCACCTCTCTCTCTCTCTCTCTCTCTCTCTCTCTCTCTCTCTCTCTCTCTCTCTCTCTCTCTCCTTATACATACATATACATTATATATATATATATATATATATATATATATATATATATATATATATATATATATATATATATATATATATATATATATATATATATTATATATATTTATATATATATATTATATTATAAAATTATATTCAGATATAAAGACATACATAAATCTGTGTGTGTGTGTGTGTCGTATGCATTCGTGTGTGATCACAAGCGCTCTTGACAATAAAAATATCCTTCTTCAACAAAAAAACCCTTTAAGACCTTCACTTAGACAGACAAAGTAAGCCAAATAGCTTGTAAATAATCTTTCAGCTTACCTAATTTTCTGATAATTAAATCCCCGTTTCATATACATGAAAGCTTTTATTTTTTTAGCTGTCAATTAAATCCTCTACTCCATTCCATACCCTGACTTTTATTATTTCATATCCTGTAAGTTATTTGCCAAATATTTCGGCCGTTTCAGAGAACGCATGAATATTGATAAACACCCTTTCAATCTGTTGCAACTTTTGTTTTTGATGCCTTTGTCAGGTGTTATATGCAATATTTGTAAATATATATAAAAAAGCACTCACACAGCACGCTCGCCTATAGTGTATTAGTGTCTGTGCCAAACAATATGGCGGTTCTTGTGGGATAAATGTTTCTTTATAGGAGGATTCTGCTTCCACTCCATGATTATTGACGCTCAGTCAAATAAAAAAAATCGATAAATGATAAATTATTTAATCGTACATTGAAGCGATGCTTTATTATATTTTAAAAAGAACTTCAGATACTACAATGATCTTTTTAAAAAGATGATTTTAAATATATTAACTTGTCTTTCCATGAAAAAAATAAAGTACTATTTAATAATTTTGCCAAAAAATTGATGACACATTGACCTGTATGAAGCGCATTGTTTATATATTTATTTACTAAGAAACTCATATAATAAATAAATATTTTATAACACATCATCAACCCAAAAATAGATATTATTGAGTTATAAATTGTTATAAAAATCGTCGTCGCTTTCAAATAGGGACAATTTTCTAAATTCACATTACCCATGATTAAAATTCGACATTTTTTAAACATGCATAAAACAGTATATTTCCAAAATAAATAATAAACAATGCAGACTTGTGCTGTTTCAAGAAACAGAAATATTTAATATCAGGTCATATGATAAATTCTGATTAATTCTCGTAAGAGGTTACATTATCCAATATAAATAATAAAGCATAAATAACAGACCCACAGCTTAATTACAGTAAAAAATAGCTAAATTTATAGTACTTGGAAAACTTATCCTCACAAAAATCTAGTAAGAGAGAGAGAGAGAGAGAGAGAGAGAGAGAGAGAGAGAGAGAGAGAGAGAGAGAGAGCTTCACCAGTATGGTGAATAAAGAATTTGCTGTCTATGCCTCCTGGCAAACTAATTTTCTGTACTTCCAGACTATGAATAACAGGAAAGAAACTGTCAATGTTAACATTCTGTCATGGTATTTGCTATGAAGCTATGTCATTAATAACTTTTAATTACTGATAAACAAAACAGTAAGTGTTACCAAATCATCGCAAATTCCACTCCATGAATAACCCTATAAGGTACTCTGGTGTTATGCATTCTTATAAAAAAAACTTTGGAAATACCAAGAATTTACAGATTTTTGAAAAGACGTTCTTGAACAACATTCCTGACTCGCTTATTCACTTACAAATTTACACCTTTGGCCTTTATGAACATTTACATATAAAATACATACATATAATATATATACATATATATAATATATATATATATGTATATATGTGCTCTCATATGTATTTTATATGTATGTTCAGCGCGTCATGTAACTAGCTGAAGTAACGAAGTCAAGAACGTCTTTTCAAAAATCTGTAAATTCTTGGTATTTCCAAAGTTTTTTTTATAAGAATGCATAACACCAGAGTACCTTATAGGGTTATTCATGGAGTGGAATTTGCGATGATTTAGTAACACTTACTGTTATATATATATATATATATATATATATATATATATATATATATATATATATATATATATATATATATATATATATATATATATATATATAATATATATATATATATATATATATGTGTGTGTGTGTATCTGTATATAGATAGATAGTAATTGTATATGTGTATATATATATACATGATATATATATGTATATGTATATATATATATATATATATATATATATATATATATATATATATATATATATATATACATATATACAGAGCCTAAACGTGTGACTGTCGTTGTGTTTGTATTCTCTATATACCATATTTCATGTATAAGAAACATTAGAGATGAAGCATTACCATAATATGTTTCTCAAAACATCCTGAGCAAAGCAAATTATCTATATGTATCTTAACTAAAAAAAATAAAAAACTACATAATACTATCCAATAATGGATACTAATTCATCTATTGCTTAAAAGAATATAACCTACTTTTAACATAGGTTTCTCATATTTTTTTTTTTCAAGTACCACAATTAAATTCAAACTTGTCTGACAAAATCCACAAAATTCCAATTAATGAGCCCATCTGAGGTTTTGGGGGGTCTAACTCAAAAGGGACTTCCAACTTTTGCTAGTAAAATACACTAATAGACTCGATCATACTACAAGGGAAAGATATTCCTGTTAAAAAAATATGAATATCATCAGTGCTTCAAGAAAACTCCCTCTACTGGATGTGATATGCTGAAGTTTCTTGGGCACTTATATTCAGTACTAAATCCTGGAATAAAAAACTATTCATTACTGTATTGGATTCAATTCTTAAGCAGCAAAATATCACTAAAAGAGACAAAGAAGGATCATGGTGCGGGTTTTAAATTCTAGCGTGTGATACATAAGTAAACTATAATGGAGAAAAGGAGAGAAAACTAGAGAGAAAATTGGTCGGAGACCTGGTGATAAAAAAAAAATGTAAAGACCTAAATGTCATAACATAGAAAGAGACAGCTACTTCCTTGTGAAAACAAACTTACAGGCGAAAGGAAAACTATACCGTGTGTATGTTTGTCTGTGTGTGTGTGTGTGTGTGTGTGTGTGTGTGAGAGAGAGAGAGAGAGAGAGAGAGAGAGAGAGAGAGAGAGGAGAGAGAGAGAGAGAGAGACGGGAATGCGATGTTGCTCTCTTGTGAAAATACTTTAAAATAAAAATCTGATATACCATAGAAAGAGAAAGTTTATTCTTATAAATACAACTTGTAAGATCAAATAATATGAGAGAGAGAGAGAGAGAGAGAGAGAGAGAGAGAGAGAGAGAGAGAGAGAGAGA
>NC_089793.1:34976951-34986951 GCF_040412425.1 Macrobrachium rosenbergii | reverse complement strand
CAATAAGAATTTTCTGCCGATTCCATGAAAAGTTATGATTCAAAACTTCATCTTTACTCTGTAAGAGTATGCATGCGTGTGTAAATACAATGTCTGTGTATTTAAAACTGAATTAATCTGAATTTAAATATCATGAGAACAATAATTGTATGAGATGAAAACTTCACCCTTCTGTGCAAACAGGTTAAATGTTGACCCTTGAAAGAAAAAATACGATACCAATTATCACAACATGTCAAAAAGTTGGGAGAGTTTAACAATCTCTCTCTCTCTCTCTCTCTCTCTCTCTCTCTCTCTCTCTCTCTCTCTCTCTCTCTCTCTCTCTCTCTCTCTCTCCTATGCAAAACGTTTAAAAACAGCGAAAGAGCTAAACATTTATCTCAATTATTGTCTGAAAAGAAATTAAAAATGTAATGATGATATTAAGGCTGTCTCCAAAATTTGGACTAGCTACTCTAGATGCGATTATTTTTGCATGCCGATTTTTTCTGAATATTAATCTTACTTTGTATTCCTTTCTGACTTGAATATGAGAGCACTGAAAATATCCCAGCTCCCTGACACAATATATAGACATGGTGTTATTTAACAAATTTCTCTAGATAAAATGCATCTTCAAGAGATTAACCTGGCCTTATGGATGAGGATATGACTGATTTCAAGAAGTAAGTTGAAGGAACTTAAGATAAAATGGGTTAAAAGGTAAAGACTGAGTTCGGCTCTTCTCATTTCTTAACATCTAATCTTTGTCTATAGGGCAGTTCTTACAAAATGTTGGAATGACCTTTGACCTTGCTTTTTCTGTATACTTCACAAAGAGAAGTGACCCTCTTTTTACCTGTCTGATGCTGCAGAAGCTGTTACTTGTTCAAGAATGATAATAATAATAATAATAATAATAATAATAATAATAATAATAATAATAATAATAATAATAATAATAATAATAATAATAATGACGTAAATAGTTTTAACTTTTCTAGTGATACGAATATGTTCAATCGTGACTTTTTATTTCAATACAAGAAATTCGTTGTGGATTTTGTCTCCGATAATAATGAGCATAATTGAAATCATCTCTACTGATAACATAATTTACATTATATACAGCGTTCTCCACTTTCTTTCATCGTGATAAACAAGCCTCAGACCTGCAATAACACTATGACAGGACAAATACAATACCTCGCAATCAATCACTCACTTTCGGCTAGTCATCAATAGTGTTTTCGCCGCTGTTCAGAGAGAGAGAGAGAGAGAGAGAGAGAGAGAGAGAGAGAGAGAGAGAGAGAGAGAGAGAGAGAGAGAGAGAGAGAGAGAATTTTAAAGCCTTCCGCCATTTTGAAAACATCCTAACAAGAGCTTTGCCTTCGTTTTTTTATACGACGGCTGGCGTCTCAAAATTCATAAAAAGAAAAAAAAATTTTCCTATTGACTTTCGTTAATAAAATTGTGTATGTGAATGGACATAACAATGAAATATCTATGATTCCTTTTTGGGACTAAATCGCAATGACTAGTCAAAGACAGTTGCTTTCAACCAAATAACAGATACTTTTTCAATATTGATAACCAGATTAGGTTTGTTCTTAAGAAATAAAAGCCTTTACAAAAACTAATTATTTCATTTTTCAAAGATAAACCCACTGAATATCAATATATTTAGGTTATATTGTCTCTATAACCAAAATAAAACTGTCAAAAATAAAATTTAAAGCAAACTAGAGCAACATATTCGTAATGACTAAAGGAAAATCGTTTCAAAAACCAAATGAAGCCGAATCTTCATTTTTAGCAATGACTATATTAATTAGGACAAATAGGAAACTGAAAAGCATTAATCACTTGAAATTATACTGAGAATTAAACTAAGACCCTTATTCCCAAGTTTTCATAGTTTCTTCATTAAATACATTGACAAAGATATTATGTGAACACGCCCTTTCTACAAGAAAGTACGACATAATAAAATTTACTCAATAACTACCTCTCCTAGAGTAATAAATTCTATCTAATTTTCTCCTTTGAAAGTTACGCCTTTGTTTGATGCTTTAATGCTTGCCGTGTCTGTCAGGTGGCAATATTTAACAAGTATATAATTAAAAGCACATACCGTTATTCATGACCTCAGATTCGTAGAGGAATAACTCAAAGCTAGGTAGTATGACCTCGCTTCCGCATTACCGCCGTATGAAATTATGATAAGCTTCATCATATGTATAAAAAGCCCATAAACACGCACATTTCTTGCCATTAATATGGAGGATTAAATCCTAAACCCTAGTACATGGCGTTTATGTTTTTTCTTCTCTGTCATCAGCTTCATGGTAAATGATTTTCAGGTAATTTACGTCTCAACCTAAATTCCTAAGATAAATCTCAGATGAACTGTTTAAATCCGCACTCATTTCCACACATGTATTGCATGTGTTAATAGAGTAAGACCGAGTTATTAATCAAAATAAAGAAATATATTAAACCATAGTAAAACCAGTAATGAGTTGAAGATAGACCCATTATGAACATTGAGGGGGCAATGAAACTGCAAAAAATGATTATCCTTCTTTTTCTCTCTAGTACCTTTGTGGAGAGATGAAATCAGTCTTATTTCTCTTCTGTGAGATTTTACATCAGATTTCGCTGTAATCTAAAGTGTATGTAGAATTTTAATTTGCTTTTCTTTGAGAAACATTAGTCTTATACGTATCATCCTTAAAAAACAAGTACCGATTTGAAATCTCTCTCTCTCTCTCTCTCTCTCTCTCTCTCTCTCTCTCTCTCTCTCTCTCTCTCTCTCTCTCTCTCTCTACAAAAAAATAACAATCAATGTGACCTCTCTCACTAATAAACAAATAAGGTTAAAAGATCGTAACCAAAGCTAAACTGGTCACAGCTAAGGCTACACGTGTCTCCAACTGTAGTTAAAAGGTTTAAAAGATTGTGAGTTTAATAAAAGTACCATTGCTTAATAGTCACAGCTAAGACTGAAAGGGTCACACCTAAGATTAAAAGGGTCAGAGCTCTGATAATAAGGGTCACAGATATGAGTAAAAGTGCCCCACTTAAAATTGTAGAGGTCACAGCAAAGACCGAAAGGTCCAGAGCTAAGACTAAAAGTGTCACAACGAAGACTGAAAGGTTCATAGCTAAGACTAAGTGTGACAGCTAAGACTGAAAGGTTCATAGCTAAGACTAAGTGTGACGGCTAAGACTAAATGTGACAGCTAAGAATAAAAGTGCCACAAATAAGGCTGGAAGGGTCACAGCTAAGACTAAAAGTGTCACAACGAAGACTGAAAGGTTCGCAGCTAAGACTAAGTGTGACAGCTAAGAATAAAAGTGTCACAAATAAGGCTGGAAGGGTCACAGCTAAGACTAAAAGAGACACAATGGCCAAAGTGCTCCATCATTAAAATTTGGATTTAGATTCAGTTGGTAACTCAATTATGAATTACCCATTACTTGCAATACAAGTTTCATACCAAGCTGGTATACCTTACCGGCAACTACAAGGAGCGACGACAGAGCACTGATGATTAAGGGGAGGGAGAAGTAGAAAATGAGAGAAAAATCGAGGTTTGCTTAAGTTACAAAGAAAATATTATTTGTGTGCTTACCTGAATTAATTCAGGTTCTAACTTTATTCAAAATACTGTGATTCTAGTTACATTCGTTAAGAACATTACCTGGTTTAGGTAAATGACGTGATTTGTTTTGATATACTTTAAACTATCTACTAATGCACGAATACTGACTATTAGACCAGTGCTTCATTCCCAGGACCGGTTCACGTGTTCATATCACATATCTCATCAAAGTACTGATGAATATGCTTATGCACTCAGTACATTAAATGGCTAGATAATCTTGGAAAATACCACAGATTCTGAACTAGACCAGGTGGGAATTCATGCGGAAATTACGAAGGACCATAAAGCAGACATCATCATTTTCACGTTTAACCTCGTAAAATGAAAATCTGAAGATGAAAATGCTGAAGAGGAGGATGATGACAAAATGAAGAATAAACGCTGGTTCTGGGAAAACGTTTCCCGTCTAATAATCTACCAATGCTCATGAGATGAGAGGTTTCTAGTTATGAATATCTTTCTCACTACCAACCTAAATTATCTAAATGTATATTTCAGTCACTGACAAGGATAAAAGGATAGTGAACATTTGATAGATTTAATAGATAGGCAAATTCTTTCTATCATTTCAGCCTCATGTGTTCATTGCTGCCTGAGTGGCCACGGTCCTTCTGTTATAAAACCAGTAGTGTATTAATGAGACATGGCAATAATCTGTCAATAATATTTCCGTTTTGGAATTCCTTCGTTTACGTAAAAAATATCTAAGAATGGGATTTCAAAACAAAATTGTTCCTTAACTCTTTACAGTTTGGCCTTGGCATGTTTGTAGGCAAAGGAAAATTAAAATTCCAATTCTGTATAGCTGTAAAGAGAGCAGACTATCCTAAAAGGTCAAGCCAGTTATTTCATTTTCCAAGAATCATCTTTGTATAGCAATTTCAGTTTTTTCTCATGACTGAAACCATATACTCCTCTTCTGGTTATATCTTTTTGAATATATAGCATATAAATTAAATTTACACTATATAGCGTAAATAGTACATACTATACATAATACATAGCATATTTAGTTTCATGGGTTATGCTATAGACTACATAGAATAACACATTAAACTAAACGCAGTAAATGTTCGCAAAAGAACACGAATTATACCACATATCACAAGGAGCTCACATGGACCGATTTCAGAATTTCAGAGACATTATAATCTTTATTATTGTTTATGGTTGTCCAAAACTAAAAATGGAGAGAAAATTGAATTCCCAATACAACATGCAAGCATGGAAACCCAAAAGCGAGAGTGGGTGGGATTCGGAATTACAACTGACAGGCAATTTGTTCTGAATGAGTCTTTCAAGACCATCTTTAAAAATTAATGAAGAATTTATATAGTCTCCTTACTAAATTCAGCAAATATTTTTACGATATGAGTATGAAAAAGACAAATACTCCATATTGGCAAAAACAATGCAAAAACTTATGGAGAATAATACCACCGGAAGTTCAACCACACAGTTACTGATAACTCCTCGACTGCGAAGACAACACATGTTCAATGATGAATACCAAATATATGCATATATATTGGAAGAAGAATTTGAGACTGACACCTAAGACAAGGAGGATAACCGCAAAGCAAGGAAAGAGGTTACTATATTTTTACAAATCATATGATGACAGAACATAATTCTTGAAGAGTAAGTGACCGCTGTGTCTACTTAGAACGTATTTTGCTAATTCTGGCAATTTCTAGGGTACTTATTACGCAGACAAAAATGAACAAACGGACATAATAAAAAAAAATGCAATAATATAAATGACAGACTTATTACATGAGCTGATAACAATACTTGACAGAATGCCCAAAACTTTCTTGTGAAAGAATGTGTCCTTCAAGGAGAACAACGTCTCATGGCTTCTCTGGCGTTCTGATTATTTAAAGGGCAAGAGCCCGTGCTGAAGCAAGGTTAACTTGGTGCAACAACAACACCAACAAGTATCAAAGCAATTTGCCTGGATGCTGGACCTCATTAAGGCACTGGCACTGAAAAACGACGAAGGGAAGGTGGCGTTAAAAATTAATAAAAGAAAAATTGATACTCCTGAGATTCAAATCGAGTTGGAAATTAACATAAGAAAAACTGAAATCCCAGAGACCCAGATAAATAGGATACTACCTCAGTGCCTGTGAGTTTCATGGTCAGACACGTAAAAGCTGGAGGTTTTTTTCAGATGCACTTACAAATTCATATGAACAAAAGTTCAGCAAATTACAAATGGTAAGAATCGCTGCGAAATTAGAATTATTTTCAGTACAGCTATATGCATCTTATGTAAAAATCTAGAAATCTTTAAATGCTGGACTCTTTTTATTAAATCTATATCTGAAACAAAAATCTAAAAGAATATACAATGTCTAAAAAATTCATGCATAAAAACTTCTACTAAACAAAAAGTTTAATAAATAAAAGTTTATTAATGCTTACTCTTTGCTGTGTTATACCATAAATGCACAAAAATTATTTAGGATAATTCATAAATGCCGGGTTGATTACTTAAAATCAATCATTTATCATTCAGCTGCTTAATGTACAACAGCTAAAACTATCATTAACGAAAGTGCCGTCTTCCTTATCGTCTTGAAAAAGTGATATAAAATCCTGAAGGGATTTAACTGACTTTATTTTCATATAGACTTTGCTTTCGGGGGAGAGGGGGGGGGAGTTAGAAGTATAATTTAAAGGTCCTGTGCATCAACATTTCTCATAAAGGATTATCATCCACATGAAGGCGTGAGAAGAGGAACTGACTGACAACGTTCCTCAAATCCTTCATTTTCCTTAATGCTGCATTTTCATTCAAGCGTTCCTTGAATTACGCACGCACACAAAAAAGAAATGGCTTAAGATACGAACCTAAAGTATTGCAGACCCTCTAATCTTCCAAAATGCGTTTACAAGCCGCTTTTTAATTTAGGAATTTAAATCACAGTCTGACATAGATCTCACCGATAAAGTCAAGATATAATTTCAAAGAATTTAATAAAGCCCTTTTTTTTCTTTAAACTGGTCTTTCCTTAATTCATCAACCGGAAATCAATTGCGCGACGTCACCAATTACAGAAGAAGTCAGTTTGACCTTGGCGAGTCTTGTCGGAAGTTAACATTCCTTTCATAATTACCAGTATGTTTGGTTGATAATTTCACTCTTTATCTTGATTCTATTAGGTGCTGACAACTTCCCATACAAGTCGGAAAACTTTAAAAAACAGTGAATTACTCTATTGAGGTCCGTAGTATACTTATGCTATAGAGAAAATAATGGCAAAGGAGAGCTACACAAATATGTGGCACAAGTAAATATGATGCCAGGTTTGACTGCAGGTCTGTGAGTTCTATTATTGTAAAGATATACGGTTCGAAGGAACCTAGTAAACTTGGTTAACTGGAAAAATAAACTCGAAATTTTTATATACACACTACACAGTAGCACACTACGGCCATTCCATTTCAGGAACTTTATCATCAAATTGAACGTATCAATAAAGAATATTCATTTTGATAATGGTTATATTATTAACAAATAAAGACTAGGAATCCTATCTTATAGTGCAAAATACCACGGACTATACAGATAACCCTTTTCAGATCCTCTGACTTTGTTACTTATTGAAATACACTTCGTGCAAATTTAAATGCTCTTGTAACACATAGCCATGCCTATTAGATTGGAGTGGATTTCGACAGCCTGGAATGCATATATATTCATTTCTAAGCCAAAGCCAGCAATCAGTATCTAATTTTGACTGAAGTTCTGCATCTGCCTAAACTGTAAAGCAAATGGCCTAATCCACAAGCATTTCAGGCAATGTCACGTATCCGTGTTTTAAACACTTACGAAGGGATCAAGGTAGAGCATTAATGTCTAAATAAAAATCAGTCACTTCAAGGAAGGAAAAAACCTCTATGAACTTCCTTCCTTTAGTAATAGTAATCCCGTCTCTTGAAAAGAAACAGATTAAATATCCCAAGAATCACGACAGAACGCAGTGCACTCGATGTTCTAAAAGTTAGTAGTAGAATGACACAGGTGATCGACCTTCTCTCTCGAATCTTGGTCCTCCTCAAAGTATCTCTGAGAGTGAGATAACTTGCTCTTTACACCGTGGATGAGTGATTGATAGTGAGCCACACCAAGGAAGCATTAGTGAGACCAGCAAGAAGCTCCTGGAAGTAATTCCCGAAAAAGCATCACCAAATAAACAGGGAGGAAGATCAGCTCATGACATAGTTAAGTGAGTCGGATAGCATTTGACATTCCAGCAAACATAATTTTCCTGATATAGGAACGCTTCTTAATACAACTATATGATATACTTAAAAATTCTGTACCCGAAAATTTTTTTATAAGGATGAAGTTCTGTGTATGATGCGCATGAACAGGATATCCAGGTTCTTACAAACAGTCTTAGACTACTAACCCGTGGTGTAAGTCTTTTAAGACGTTCGAGCGTCTACTTCGAGTGCTAAGTGATACATTAGTTGTGGTCAGTTTCTAAATTCGTGGTCATTCATAGCAACCTAAGAGCATTAATTTCCGATGAAGAGACAGTAAGAAAATTATGGTGCCCTGGAAGCATTCAAAGGAATGTAATTTTGCCTATTACATTTGAAAGGTACTGTAAAAACCACAAATTTAGTTGTATCACAAAACAGTTGCCTGTAAAATACAACTTCAGTCATCTGATTGTCTTGAAAAAGGAGCCATTAATTAATCTTGATTGTGAATTTATCTATTTGCACATAGCAGCATGCACCAGATTATGTAAGATTATCCAGGAATCACTGCTGCTGAATATATAAGCAGAATTTGCATTACGATTAATTAACCTTCTCCATTTTTTATGTGACTGTTTTGTCTCCGTCATTTTAAGAGCATTTCTTAGCTCATTAATCTTTGTTCTGTTTCCTCATTTTTATATTTATAAGGTTATATCACTGTCTTGATTCTTCATACAACTCTCTCCACAGATACTATAGATAGCCCACTTCAGTAACTAATATCAATTCCATTCGACCTATAAATGCACTAACAGACAATTGATCATTGCTGCACTAGGGACTAGAAATCTGTTATTAATGAATTGCAACCAGAGGTGATTAAATCTTCGGTGTCAACAGATGTGATAACAAGATAATGCAATCCGCTAATACACAGAGGCGTTCTTGATCTTACCAAGTGGCATCTAATTTCTCTTTCCCAACTTCAGAATTGGGAATTATAGCCTACCAGTTAAAAAAAACTCCCAAACACTTTTTTTGCTCCACTTGCTATGATCACATTACTCATTCCTTTCTAAAATACAGAAAAATAAACGCTTTGGCTTTCCTATATACACCTGCTACGCGATTTATTGACCATGTCTCCATGACTTCAGGTCATATAGCACAACATATTTGACCTCAGTTTTCTTTGACTGAACGTCTCCCATCCTCACTGTGCTAAAAAAACACACACACACGCATACATACACACACACACACACACACGCACACCAGAACTATCCTACACGAAATGCAGCCATTACTTGTCTTGCTCTTTAAGCCTGCTTCTTTGAGTTTAATTTTCACTGAAGACTTTCAACAAAATTTTATTGCTTTCACTTATACTTTTCCACTTCCAAACCATGATAATGGTTAGCATAAAGATCTGCTTGCTAATGATCCTGCTTTATAGCGGATTTATGACTGATCCTTTTCCAAAAGACCTAAGATTTGTGGCATTTTACCACTGAGGTACTGCTTACAGGAACAAGAAATAAAATCAGTCACAATTCAGTTTTATCCTTACAGGTTATATCTCCACCTTCCTTAAATTTTGTCAATGCAATCCGGGAATAAGCTGTCAGTAATGTTCAAAAAAGACCTGAAAAATAATATGACTGGAAGAAATTATTGCCATAGTAAAATCGTCAGCAAAGAACATAACACCAAGGCATATTCCTTTGAACATTCTTTCGTTATTCAGTTAGACGTTATTCCTAAAAGCACAGATTTTTTCCGACAAAAATCAATTTCTATATATTCACTCTTCCTCCCTCAAGTTTATAATTTCACCATCTATTGCTACTTGACTACTTGAATAAAGGGGCAATTAAGTGAGATATCACTGATATTAAGACATTACTATTCCCACATATGACTTCAAAGTTGCACTACAGCTTGTGAATGTGACTTGACATGGCTCCTCACAACTTGGCCAATAAGAAATGCAATGCCAAAACTTCAGTTTCTAGATACTCGTTTGTTCTCTCAAATTAAATCACTCAAAAGAAAAAATCAATTTAGAGAAGTTTTCATTCTTTAGTATTACAAAAGACAAAACTGCCAGGTCTCTAGAATGATTC
>NC_089793.1:34971951-34974451 GCF_040412425.1 Macrobrachium rosenbergii | reverse complement strand
TTCTTCTGCCGTGTCACGCCCGTCCGGATACCCCTCTGATCTAGGTGACCACCCACACCCCATGGTCCTCCAGGTACCCTTTGGTATTCTTCCACTTCCACTTCCTTCGAAAACTAATAATTAAATGAACGGTTCTTAAATCTGCTAAAGTTGGCATAACGCAGATAATAAAGGCCAGTGTTAATTTCTAAAAGCGGCATATGACAAAAAGACAGTGAAAAGAACTAAACCGGCATCTTAGAATTATAATAACATGATCTACCTTGTTGGTTGAAACGTTTACTTTACTTGATTTAATTACCCTTAAACTAAATTACCTTCGTAAGTACATATTAACCAGCGCATATTCGAGTACACGAAATCTCCCGAAAGATATCTACCATCGTGTTTTTTAATTTCAATAAAAATTTAGAGTACTGTATACGTGTAATTAACCTGTACTTCCCACAGAGAGAGAGAGAGAGAGAGAGAGAGAGAGAGAGAGAGAGAGAGAGAGAGAGAGAGAGAGAGAGAGAGAGAGAGAGAGAGAGATAATCCTACCTAATTTAGGTCAAGTCCATAACTCTTGATACACTTATCAAGTTTCATAAAAAAGTGTAAGAAACAAGGATAAAAAAACCCTAGATAACACAAAACTTTCTAGTTTGAGTATAAACCATCTAATTGATGCTGTGTTGATAACAGTAAAAATAAAAAATGCGCCCATTTCCTCCAGTTTCCTGCTATTTTTAACTGCATACTCAACACATATTAAGGTACCCCGAAATCATTTAAGCTTTGACAACCAATTCCAGTCAGTATCTGATATAAAAAGTAATCGACAATGAATGTACTGTGTATAGAAATTATAAACCCTTTTCATAACCCTGTTGATGTGATTTGATATGATATCACAACGCATCAAGTTGCACTGAAATAACAATATGGAGTTACCAGATGCATTCTGAAACCTAACTTGAACTAGGTTATTAAGGACTTGAATCAGCATATGAAATGCATGTGACATTTATGTTGATATTAGAATATTTTCATGATATTTAGATATTTCATGTTCGAAATTATACCTTTTAATAAAGAAACAAATAAATAACACTAGTTTACTTTGACATGAAAGGTTCCTCAGACTGCATTTACAATTCGTAGAGTGTTACCAGATTCATTTATTTGCGGAAATATATCCACAGTTACATTTTCTACTGTATCTTATCATTTCAAACAAAATATTTGAATATCTGGAAAGTTCCTAAGAAGACAGTACTACAGTTAATAGTAAAATGTGGCAGTGAAATCAAGAATCTACTAATGTAATAATTATACACAAGAAAGATTGTATCTATTGCATTTAAAAACGTCTTTAAAGGAGATCGACAGAGAGAAAAAAAATGCTAAATCGGTACTGCCTGTAACCTAGCAGGCCTACAGGCACTGGATACAGGTGCAACCTGTAACTACTATGTAAGCACTTTCTACGTGCAACTTAGCTACATCACAGACACCTTTACAATGCCCACATTTTGCTCCAATTTAAGACTCTTCAGGCATACAGAACAGTGGGAACGAGATGACAATAAAAATAATTATCCATTTACCACTCTAAGGAAGTCGTTTTATATCTTATACCCCAACGATGATCAAAGGGTGAGGGACTTGCTTCTTTCAGGATGGCACAGTCACCTCGTGTCATATCAAGAAAACTTGCATACAGAGAATATACTGTCAGTTTCCCATGATGAACTATTAGGGAAGAGGTTTTAATTATATAATGGAATAATTCCTACCTAGTTTGAAATCAGGTTAAAGATAAACAGCTTATCAAGAAATAGACAAATGTTGTAACTTACCTTGCCTAGGTAGGCAAGACTTAATAAATTTTATCCACAATTTACTAACCTATTAATATTTTAGGTAATCAAAATACGGCATTTAGTATTATTTCAATACAGAATTTTCCCCTTGGTAGGAATTTAAATACAGATATAATTATAATATAGATATATATATATATATATGGTATATATATATATATATATATATATATATATATATATATATTATATATCCTCACTTTCATGTGTTCCATTTCAGTCTCTTTTGCTCTAATCATCTATAACTTTTGTAACCTTAGTAATTACCATTTTGTTATCTGTTTTTTTTTATTACCAACTTTCGATAATTCTACATAATGTTTAATCCAGCAAGCCAGGACATTACCTCTCCTTTCTAATTACATTCTTCTAATTCAACTTCCTAGTCTCGGTTGCCTTTTATACGTCGTCTTTAAATAAAAATAAAGAAATTGGTATGCATCCAGTATCCAATGCTGCATTCAGTCAATAAGGATTCGAAATTATGAACGTTTGGCCTAGTAAATTATTCTTCAACCACTGAATTAAACCAAGTTCTAGGAATATAACCCGAACCAATGTTTTATAACATAGCCTACTTCAATTTCCAGCCAAACATTAGATTTTTACATGACTTGACGCCAGCTCTAAACTTC
>NC_089793.1:34926951-34964451 GCF_040412425.1 Macrobrachium rosenbergii | reverse complement strand
TCAAAGGATTACCATCATGATAGATGACAACATAATATGAAGAAGTCGCACAATGGTTTAACCTCTGTGCAAATATAGATTAAGCTATGAAAAAGTTTGGTTATTTGGAAAAAATGTAATACGTGAGCTCTGTGAAGCGTGCAATTCAGAATAGATGCCAGGAAGGAGAAAAAGATCTATGAAGTGCTGGGCAGGTGGAGTCCAGGAAGTGCTGAGACAGAAGAACCCCAAAATGAAACGATTAAGGTAGAGCTTTTCTACAGTGAGTTCATTCTTGAGTCATTAATTATAAAGACCTGTTGTTAAAAAAATGAAAATGCTATTAAAAGTTCAAGGAATTACAATTAAAACGTTGCAGCGTGGTCAAGAAAGTGGGAATGAGCGCCTGGTAAATGAAAACCAGGTATACGGAGCACTGAATATCAATAAGGAAGGTTGAAGAACGAAAACTTATGATTCATACAGTTTTTTTATGAGCACATGAATGGAATGATAATGAATAAAAGACATGGTAAGTTGCTGAATAGCGAGGCAATGAAAGTAGCCAGGTGTGTGCAAAAGATCTGGAAGATAGGAGGTGTGCATAAGGAAACTATAGTTCTTACGTATAAACTGGGAGTTGACCCAATTTTCTGTTAATATGAATTGTGTAGCGTATGGGGTGAACAAAAGCATAAAGAATTAGGGCCAGAGAGGTTAGCCGAAGGGAAAAGATGAATCAGAGTATTCTGAAAAGGTTTAGTCATGTAGAGAGAACGAAGAACACATGGGTGGAGAGTACATCATTCCAAGGTGTTGGAGGGAAGGAGAAAATGAAGACTTGGAAAGTGCTGGACAGATCACCTCTAACAACTGTATCAAAGGTGAACGTCACGATTCCTAAAACTTCCTCTTGCTAATCAGAAACTTGTCCACAGAAGCTTCAGCGAAGTAACAAATAACATTATATATATATATATATATATATATATATATATATATATATATATATATATATATATATATATATATATATATATATATATATATATATATATCTGATATATCTATCTGTACATATCCACACGGGCAAGAAAGTAGTTGTAGCAGTATGCTATTATTAATAAGCTCATGGAATACAGGATAAAAAAGTTTTTTTGTTTAAAGTGTCACACATCTTAGAAAAAAAATCGTAGACAAAGAAAAATCAGACAGTTACGAAAGAGAGATACAATTATATATGTTGCAACATTCGAAAGGAAAAATATGTTCCCACTCCAATAACTCCATACCTAATGGTAAGCTCTATGTATTTGTTTCTCATGGGAGAAGAGCATAAAATGGCTGGGACAGGGATGAAATTTTTGTTTTTAGATAACTTTTTGACCTGAACAGAGCAAATGTAATGAGAGGACACCCAGAAAAGTCTGAAAAATTACAGGAAAATCTCCATGGGAACCTAGAATTCATTACCGATAATGGCAGAAAATACAGCAGCGAGAAGGAAATCAGGAATAGTGGTAAGGAAATATGCCCCAAATAAAGATTTACCGCAGTAGTTGCACAGGATAAGAACATTTTTTATGCCATGTGAGATTTACAATAATATACCAGAAAGGAAAACTACAACATCAGAGGGCTTTATCCTGATAGTCTCAGCATGATGTCAAGAACAATTGCAGTAATGTCCTCAAAAATTCAACAGGATCAACTGCAAAGCACCTGCAGGAGAGGCTGTCTAAACCAAACTCACGTTCCCTATTAAGAGTTTGATTTGATTTATGAAAATATGGCTATAAAGCCAAGCAATGTGACACTTTCATCCTTCCAGCTATTAAGACAGTATAAAAGGGAGTTAGAGTGGTTGGACAGCACGGATTTAAAGTAAAAGGCTCAAAAGTGAGTGTACCTAGGGACGCTACAAACGACCTTTGATAATGCCTACAGTGCACCACGTGAAATGCTCTGAAGAAACTACACCCCAACTGGATCCCGATTAATGGGTGACCAGTCCAAACCCTTTTTAATTTCTATTTTACAATTATAAGAACAGCCGAAATCGAAGGATCAAAAAGCGACGTCGCAATGAAAATTCGAACTTTTTCAATATTCCTTGGTCTTGTCGTTTATATTCAATCTCCTCTGATGATGAAACTGGGAAGGTTCAGAAACATCAAGACAATCACACTGCTATTTAAAGATAAAAATAAAATAAATTTCCTTAGAATGTAAAGGAAGCTCAAATGTTTGGTTATTTGCTTTTCTACCAGGATACTGAAGAATTTTCCACCATCCTGAAAGAATTAAGGAGAGAGTTATTAACTGCCAAGCTGCTAAGTATATAGAAAGCCTTATAGTTAATGAAATTATAGCAAAGTTTCCTAAGGTGAAGCAGAACTTGTATTACACAACGAACTGCAAAAGGAAGTCGAATTCCTAGTTTATGTTTTTCACAGATATGGTATTTTAAAAAAAATGTAACAATGAAAAACGGGTCTTCCGAAAGTGACAGACTATGAGATGAAGCAAAAGTCAGTTTCTCATGGAGGGAACTCCCTCCAGCAAGAAACAAAATAAATAAATAAAGGTAGTGAGACCAAAAGCCAAGTACAATAAAATAACAAGGTCTAAAAAGAGCATCCTGTGGAATAGCTAGATCAACGAAATCAAGTGAAGCTACAGTTTCTACAGAAAATTTATAATAACACGAAGTAAAGAAATGGTTCGCGAAATGACAGGAGTGACTAAAAAGGAATCACAGGTAAATTTTCCAATGAAAGAGTAACTTGCAAATGAAGCTTCTTAAGTAGCAGCAAAACATACACTGTGCTAACCAATGATAATCATATTTGCTAGACTAAAGAACCACAATCTTTGCTTATAAATAACTGAGAAAACGTTCCCCAAAGCAACGGAGAATCCATAACAACAGAAAAAATCGCTTGTTGCAGGAATAAGCAGCAAAAACATACACCATGCTAACGAAAGAAAATCATGTTTGTTTGACTAGAAAACCAGCTTCTTTGCTTATAAAAGGAATTGAGAAAAGTTACTCAAAGCAATGAAGAATCTATAATAAAAAAAACAATGACTTGTAGCAGGAACAAGAAATTCATAAAAAAATGCAGTTATTGAAGATAGGTACATAATCTTGTGATAGCAAACAATGGGAGCACTTTCAAGAATTTTGGCAATATTCATAAAAGACTGACGAAACAAAAAAAAAAAAAAAAATTAGCAAGTGAGGAAGAAACGCTTCACGAAAAGTGATAGAACACTGGTACCAGGACAATGCAAGTTATCAACATGAAGCAGATAATTATTCCCAAAAACAACTGAAAAACTATAACAATAAAATTAGCTTTACAAAAAGAAGTAACCTTTCTTATCAAATCAAAAGGCGGCAGTCCTTTCCTTAGAGGAACGCCTGCAACAATCGAAACATCAAGAATTCCTCAAAGGAAAAGCCTCCAACAGGAGAAGAAACTTAAATGGATCCTTTCCCCTTCTCAAAATATAAAATATAAAAAAGCTTTAAAAAATCGGCATAATACTATACTTTGCTTAGAGAATAACAGCCTTACCAAATTTGACAATATTACATAAATCGTATTAGTCTCCCGTAATACATTTTCAAAATCCGACTGACCCAGTACTTTTCAGGAGAGAGAGAGAGAGAGAGAGAGAGAGAGAGAGAGAGAGAGAGAGAGAGAGAGAGAGAGAGAGGTCTTTGGTAAAAATCATTTCAGAGAGAGAGGGAGAGGTCTTTAGTAAAAATCATTTCAGTCAAGAGGTATAACATAAGAACTCCAAATTACTCTGACAAATCAGTGCATAAATACGGAAGACATCTGGTAATTCGTCTTCCTAGCTCCTTTTAATAGATTCTTGTTTTGTATTTTTACCGAAGAATTAAAACATTCAAGTTACATTGCAAGGAAATGGGCCCTGCTACACTATTGAATTACTGACATCATTATGACAACTTACTTAATTTTTCGAATGCAAAACTTCTGTTCACTACTGGACTGACTCCTGAGGAACATTCCTTTCTACTGCTAGCCTTTCACCTCTCCCTCTCCCTCTCTCTCTCTCTCTCTCTCTCTCTCTCTCTCTCTCTCTCTCTCTCAACTACCTTATCATGATTTCAAACGGACCTTCGACATTTTCATATGTTTATGTAACTAAGGGAATTTAAAAAATGTCTCACATCTGTCAGGAGAGCAAAGTGGATACAAATATTACTAGTATTATTAATGCTGTTGCTACTAATAATGAACTCATTCATGAGGGACAAAGCGAAAAGGCCTGCTAATACTAACAGCTTTAGTACATGAAGAATAACATAAGTAAATAAAAAAGGAGCAAGAGAAAAGGGAGTTCAGTAAAATTTAATAAAAAAATTAAATAAATATAAAACTGTCAAAAAACTATTCACGAATAAGTATAAAGGCAGTGAACCTGAAAACTTAAAGAGTATCAAACAGGAAGACTGTCCCACAGTGTTAAAATAACCAGAATGTCAGGCCTATAGTGCATGTCACTGTAACATCGTAGTACAAGCATTAACATCCTGTAACACTGTCATGGCGACTCTCCTACAGTTTGATACCGATATACAAATTATTTTGTATTTTTTACAGTAAACGGATAAAAACTATACAATATTCTCTACAGTAAGTATGAAAAAAAAACTGTTACATTTTTGTTGAAAATAAGATAAAAAAGAAAATTTCACGTGCTTGGCAGGGTTATATCTTAGGCCCTCTACCTTGAAAGCGTGGGAAATTTCAAAATTTTTTTAATCAGGGTAATGCATCTTAGGATAACGAGATAAAACGCTGCACCGCTTTACTTAATGACAGAAGGTCTGGGCTAACTAAAACCATTGCCTATTTTAATGTTTCATAAACGAGATCTTACATCAATCAGAAAAATTTACTTACAAAAGACTTATCATCCTTAGTTATAAAACATCGCTACTGACTGACTAATTAACTGGATATATGAGAAATGTCCATACAATGCACAAAAACAGAAAAAAATATACTTTAAATAAAACACCCAGATTTAAAACCGAATTAAGAGCGGATTACTGCTAGTTAATAATGGAAGTACTTGACTGTCTTATGGAATATTGCCAAACCACTTTAGGATGGTTGAATTAATATGAGTTTTACCAATGTCGTTAAAAAATTTTGGATTGCCATTTCCATCTATGAAGAAACTAATAACATAAAAGCAAATAAGAGCTTTCGAAGCTTATCTCATCATATGGAAATTCTTATACTGCAAAACGAATCTAAACTTTGCGGGAAAAACCTAGAACTTACCAAAATATTCATAAAAGAATGCTCCAGTAATAACATCGTACAACAACAGTAATTATAATAATATACTTAGGATAACACGGAAAAGTTTACGATAACGTTACCTATCAAATCAATAATAAAAGATATAAAAAACACGGCAAACTGACAACACTGATAATAAAGGACAAGACAATTTTGGTTGTTAAATAACTAATTCTTTTTTGTCTTGAAATTCTTCGTAGAAGAACGAGTGAGGAGCTATTTTCATTCAGTGCAATATGTATTTCTTTTGCATATCCTTCAGTTCCACACTTCTTTTGAATCCTTAATCTAAAGTTGACTTAACGTCTCCATTCTTGCTGTTAAAACTGACTAAGTAATTTAATGAAGGCACTGAATGGAAACCAGAACAGAAAGAACTTGAATCGTCATGGAAAGTATATTTTTGGACATTCAGGAAGATTTCGCTTCGCAGAATATGCAAATTCTTCACCGTCAGTTATCTCTCAAGAACTAGGACCCCCGCATGCTAGATCCAGCTTCTCTCTCTCTCTCTCTCTCTCTCTCTCTCTCTCTCTCTCTCTCTCTCTCTCTCAAGACTGCCATCCCTAATTTCTAACGCCACTGGAGTCTAATTTAAATTACATGTCAAAAAGCTGACCAATACATCTTGGCAGAATATTATGTGGGAGATATCAGCAATGAAATCATGAATCAAAACTTGAACAAAAAATAAAAGCATTTAAATACATAACACTTTCATCATTTTATTTTACAAAAGCATACTGTCAAGAAAGTACATACGTATTTCTGCACCAGTGCTTAAATATTCGTATATAAAATATAATATGGCTTGTGTAAGTGCAGTATATTCATGAATTATAAATATGTGTGTGTATATTGTATATGTATACAGATACACACATATATATTATAAATATATATATATATATATATATATATGTGTGTGTGTGTGTGTGTGTGTATCTGTATACATATACCTCCTTGACTTGAGCTGTGAATCATGTACCTGGTAATTAGACAACAGTGGAGTTCCATCCACGCTTGAAAAATACGGCACAGGACTAGCACCTAATCCGTAAATAACTGCTGATAACTGAAAATCAAGTCTTTTAGTAGTAGGAAAGATTTAAGTTAAATTATATATATATATATATATATATATATATATATATATATATATATATATATATATATATATATATATATATATATATATGAGTGTGTGTGTGTGGATGTGTGTGTGTGTGTGTTCATATTTTTGTAATGAAAACCTCGCTTAGCGATTTTACTAAAAAAATAAATTAATATGAATATCTATCCAATCATTGGGCGTGTGTGCAGAAGGGTATGTACATGCGATCTAAGCAATATTAAAAAATAAGTTTTCTCGTTTCCAGGAACAATACCAAAAGAAATTCATTATGTTCTTCCGATAAGCAATGACTAAGAATCAACCGCTCTCCTACTCCCCGCTCTCTCTCTCTCTCTCTCTCTCTCTCTCTCTCTCTCTCTCTCTCTCTTCTTGCCGTTTAACAGCTTTCTGCAGTAATATGAGACATATCTTGTCTTTTTTTTTTTAACGTTGTCTTCTTACCAGAGTGAATTCCAACATTTAAGATATAAACTCAAAGTGCAAATTTATTTCACTTCTACGGAAATTTACAATTTATGCATATTTCACGTTCCGGTAACACGGACAAGCGTAAACATGAATCAGTAATAAGTTGTTGGAAATTATTTTGGAAAAAAAAGCATAGGATGTACGTTTCCCATTACTCGAATACAGAGAAAGTGACGGTATACTTCAAAATAAGTTGCTCTGTGAGCAGGAAAACTAAAATCAAAAGAGTTTATAAAATGTCTTAAGTAAGTTGACTTCCATGAGCACGTCAGAATTTAAAGTAAAAGAGTTTAACAACGAAGATCTCATCCGTTATATATATACAGTATATATATATATATATATATATATATATATATATATATATATATATATATATATATATATATATATATATATATATATATATATATATATATATATATATATATATACAACTTTATGCTCATAATAGTAATTCTTACATGCAAGGGCACACCTCTCCTCATTTACTAAGACTAACTAATGATAAACAAGGAACAAATCCGAAGAAATAATTGGCAGAAACAACACACACAGGAAGCTACTTACCATATAAGCACTGAAAAAAATAAGTCAAAATGTACTGTTTTCATGAGCCATTAATCACAATCAATAACAACAGCAAATCATGGAAATTCAAATCATGAGATATAAGTTCAAGCGAGCACAGGTTATTAATAATGGTTCGTCAACGTAACACCCAACTTGAAAAACTTACGAAAAAGATCATTTTCTTAAAGAGGGCCCTGTGTAACAACGCCTATGTGTTTTTTCCACAAAGCCTATTTAATATACTTCAACATATACAGACACCAATTAAACACCAATAGATACAAGGAAATGAAACAAACAAGGTAAAGAAGTGATCCATGGGATGGATCACTACGCGTCTCGTTTCCTCAACAGTTTTTGAAAATATCGCACAGCAGGCGTCACGTTTCCCAGAATGCTTTGCGTCAGGATGTAAACAAACGCCGCCATGCTGGCTAGTGACGTCACAGCCCGGTTTGTTTACATCGTCAGCTGATAACTGACACTTGAATACGGGAAAGCCAGCCACAGAGCATCATAAGCGGACGAGGTTTATGTATGAGTATTTAAGTATTTACGTATTCTTTTGTATTCAAAATTGGTTGCATGGTAATATATATTACTTTTACGCATACACATCGGATGTTATTGATTTTGCGCTGGCAATATTTTCATCAAGAGAGAGAGAGAGAGAGAGAGAGGGAGAGAGAGAGAGAGAGAGAGAGAGAGAGAGAGAGAGAGGTAAGTTTCAGAAAACTGAATTTCATACCGAAATAATACTGACTCGTGTACAATTATAATATTATGAAAAACTGCACTGGAAACTTTCATTTGGCAGTAAATTAAAAAGAATACTTGTAAAAAATATCACCATACAGTACCAAAAAATTTTTTATGCGTATATGCGAATATGCCGATGTACATACATACATACATACATACGTACATACAAACACACACACAATATATGTATGTATGATATATATATATATATATATATATATATATATATATATATATATATATATATATATATATATATATATATATATATTAGAATCTACTATCACTTTTTTTCCAGTACCTACAAATTGTAATAACCATAATCCCTCTCAAATTCTCGAATTCTTCACACTATTTGGATACGATTGTCACTACAAAACCTTAGATCGACAACGACCTGACTTCGTTCTGATACTCTGGATGCGGGTTCGCATCCCGCTACAGGACATCAGAAAACTTCATATTCTTGCATTTGTATCTAAGGCTATGTAGTGAAAAGCGCAACTAAAAAGCATGAAAATTCGCGTACAAAAAGCGTGAAAAATTCGCGTTCAAAAGCGTGAAAAATTCGAGAAGTTGAGCGGCCATTGTGAAATACACGCACACACATACACAATATAGTATATATATATATATATATATATATATATATATATATATATATATATATATATTCCACCTTAGTCACAGATGAACCCCTGCAAACACGGCCCCCGCCCCACACACACACTGCACCAATCACCTCTATTTCGTGCGCACTCCCACGTTTACAGGATATTTATGACTTTCCTTTCCAATGCCTCTTCCACTCTATCTATCCTCCATAATGAAAGCCTTCCTCTCCTCCACCCTCCAAAGACTTCCGTATCCTATGCACTTTCCACAAACTTGTCTTTCATTCTTCCCCCATGAGCTAATCTTTATCAAAACACTGGTCGATCCTTTCACCAACACCAACCGTCTTTACCACTTGCTCTGCATATCTCCACATCTCATCCTATCAATTCTTTTTACGCCACTTCTACTGCGTAAAACTCCCATCTCAAGAGCCTCAACATTTTCTTTATTCCATCCGCATTCAACAGTTATACTTCACTTCCATAAAGAGGAGTTTGCTCAACACCCCCTTCGTATAGGCCTACCTTAGCCACCATATGCACTCAAAGACTCTTACCAGTTTTTTGACCACATCTTCGCTCCACCTATTCTGTGACTTGCCTCTTCTCTCCTACCATCATCTATTATACTTACTCCCAAATATCTATGGGAATCAACGACCACCATTCTTCTAGCATCCATACTAGCCTGAACTATTCCATCATCCCGGTTTCCATTTAACACGACAAGCTTATTCTTGTTCACATTCATTCTCAACCTTCTCTTCGCGCAAGCACTTTGAAACTATCTCACTAGTTGATGTAGTTTCTCTCCCACTACTCCCAATCAGCACTGTTCTGTATGGAGATATCCACCATTTCTCACTTCATTCACCCGTTTTCTTATCCCATAACTTTACGCCTACTAATTTCTTCAACTTCTCAACATCACTCCATTCATAAAGATATAAAGAGCAACTGAGACATAATACTTCCCTATCTAAGAACCACATTAACACCAAGCCTCTAATTACATTGCTTCCATCACAAAAACCTAACCGATCACAGTCACTTCTTTTAACAAGGAATCATCAGCATCCTCTAAAGTACCTCCCTTATGAATCTGTCTTCATCTTTTTCAAAGTCCATGCATGCTACAAAGATTTTCCCCTTTACTTTCCAATTGTCCAGGCAATGGTTTCATAACAAACACTTGATCCACAAAAGCTCCTCCATTCCTAAATTCACACGTTTCTTCTGTTATCTAACCTTTTGCTATCTAATCTTGCTTTCTAAATCAAAAACTTACCCTACGCTTTCCCTTGTATGTTACGTAATGTGGCACTATCATTTTTACACTTCCCTCTATCACCTTTACCTTTGAACAAAGCAATAATTATTCCCATCACCCAATATTACGGCATCTTTCCCATCACCCACACACACCTTACAAACACTGGTCAGTCACTCAATCACATTTCACCACCACACTGCAGCACCTCATTAGTAATCACAACAACTCATCTGGTCTTGGCATTTATGTGTTCCTTCTTAACTACCTTCTATACATCATCATTCACTTCTGCAAATATCAGTAATTTCTACAATTAATAGCAAACTTCCACTAGCTTTTTCCAATCTTGTGCCATGCACCCCGTGTCTCCTCTCTCCACCACATCAGCAATTCAAAATATTTACGTTACTGATCTAAGACTGCAGTCACTTCAGACACTCTCTCTCTCCATTTGCATCTTTAACACTGTGATCCATTTATTCATTAACCTTTCTCTCAACATTCACTTCCTTGTAGAGTAATTCCTTTATCTCCTTAAAATTCTTGTTCATCTTCTCCCCTATATTCCTTTTACTTACGCATACCTGTGAATGATTTCTCGTGTCCCGCAATTCCACCTTAAGTACTTATTTTCTTTGCTAAACTTCTCACCTTTTCATCCCAACTCTCAATGATTTCATTCGGTCGTTCTGCCCTCCTTTACCAACAAACGCTTCCTGTAACACCATCATGGAGCTTTATGAAGTCATCACGCACCCATTCGATATCTGGGGTGCCTTTAACCCAATCTCATGTTTCATCAATTTTCTACATATGCTTCTCTCGCTTTCCTCTTCTCAAAGCTCTTCTTAAACATGTCACTAAACTTCCACTTCAGCCTAATGGTACCAACTGCTAAACCAACACTCCCCCGCAACTCTGTTACAATACATTCATCAACTTCTTCTTCCTTCTCCTCGGTGTCAAAATAATTTAGCAACCTTATTTTCTAGAATACTCATGATTTTTCTTCTCAAGAATACAAGTACTTCAAAAATTCAAGCCGCTTTCCAAAAATGTTTCTACAATATCCTCTCCATTTTCACTAACTTCAGGGTTACCATGTCTAACCACAACGCCATCTCTTTCTTTTTTACCTTCCTTAGTATTTAAATCAAGACAACCCCCATTCTCTAAGGCAAAACATTATCTGTTACGCTCTTCTTTTCAATTTTCGCACCGTGCAAGCTCACTGTTACAGCTTTTTCCTCCTTCCACACTCACCTTAAGCATATAGTTCTTTAACTAACTCATTTGTATTATTTCACACGGTGCAAAAGCTTTCCTGAGGCTACAGTTGCTATTTCTCCCCTAGCTCTTAACACCCCAGCGACCCGAGACACAAACACTCTTTGTCCTTCCCATTCCTGCGCGTACTGCCCTTTCACTTTTGTCTCACAAGATGACAAACAGCTAGCTTCCTTTCTTTAAACATATCATGATCATACATTTGCACCACATCCATGTGTATAAAGAACCTGAAGATATATATATATATATATATATATATATATATATATATATATATATATATATATATATATATATATATATATATATATATATATATATATATATATGTGTGTGTGTGTGTGTGTGTGTGTGTGTTTGTGTGTGTGTGTATGTATGTATGTATGTACGTATGCACACACACATACACACATATGTATATATAAATATATGTATGTATATATACATAATACATACACACACTTCCTTTGTACTGGCCGCTATTCTTGAAAAACTGTTCGGCCCTACTCCAATTTCTGGTATGGCCGAGCTGATTTTCAAATTTATCTGTACATAGAAAACAAAGTTTCTGGAATCCACCATCATCAGTCATACTAACAATAGTAACCTGTCAGTTGGACACCGGAAATCAGACTTCATCGACGAGTTAATCTTAAGATCTATTCTCAAGCAAGCGCTCCAGATGATACGCCCACCAGCTCACAAAAAGGAGGGAGCTAACGCGAACCAAAGCACAAAGAACTGACCTCTTTCCATCCCAGGTCAACCAACTTTTACAAACCACCGGCGTCGTATTGCCACACCTGAATAAGCCATATAATTACTCCTGTCATGTACCAACTTTCCACCTTTACCAGTGATCCGGAGTACAGAGGTTAGTTATTCGCAACAGATTTTGTCGTGTAAACAACGCTTTTAAGGGCCTTTTGAACTTCGTAAAAACACTGTTAGACTACAGTAGACATTTATATATATATATATATATATATATATATATATATATATATATATATATATATATATATATATATATATATATATATATATATATATATATATATATATATATATATATATATATATATATATATATATATATACATATATATAATCTATATATATATATATATATATATATATATATATATATATATGAGCATATATATATATATATATATATATATATATACAATGAGGGTGAGTCAAAAAGTTCTGTTACTTATTCATGGTAACCTTTATTTAGTCATAATATACGAATTATTTCTCAGCATATCCTCCATCTACGTCAATGCACTTCTGAAGACGGTGTTTTCACCTCATTAACCCTCCTCTGAAGAACTCTATGTCTTTTGTTGTGCACCATGTACAAACAGCAGTTTTCGCCTCATCAATGGATTCGAACCATGTTCCTTTCAAATGTTCTTTAAGTTTTGGGAACAAAAAGAAGTCTGAAGGGGCAAGATCAGGACTGTAAGGTGGATGAAGTAATGTTTCCCAACGAAATTCTCGTAAAACAGCTCTTGTTACCCTCGAAGAATGTGCTGTTGCGTTGTTGTGATGAAAGAGAACTCTGAGGTGCAATTTTCCTGGTCGTTTTTTCAGTAGTGCATTTTTCAGTTTCCTTAAAACATTTTCGTAATAATAAGTGGACTTATCTGTAGGTAACATCTAATGTTGGCTACTTGTTTAAACAGATTTCTACTCGAGTGAATTCAAGGACTCGTGAAATATAGGGAGTGTAGCAGAACTGTTTGACTCACCTTCATATATATACAGTATGTATATGTGTATATATAATAACATATATATATATATATATATATATATATATATATATATATATATATATATATATATATATATGTATATCCATATACATATGCCTTTCTCCTTTAAAGTAATGTTCAAGAACGTGTCAGAGTTCCAATGCTCAGCAGTTCTTTAAGGTCACCCCAGGCTGCCACTTACCACAGTTGTTTAAAGTCAGATACAAATGACATTGTGGGTCATTGCAACTGTAGTAGAACAGGATTAAACAGAAAGTGACCGAAGGGTTCCGGCTCAGCCATGTATCGAACTAGGTGAGATTAGTGCCCCAATCACAGAACTATGAGGTCCACATTACACACATTTATATATATATATATATATATATATATATATATATATATATATATATATAATAATTTGTATATTTATGTATATAAATGCATACATACACACCCAACCACACAAATACATTTATATACTTATAAACACATAAATCTACATACATACATTCATATATATACATACATACATACATACATATATATATATATATTATATATGTAATATATATATATATATATATATATATATATATATATATATATATATATATATATATAATTTATATATAATTACAGAGCTGTAATTTTGAATACAATAAAATAGAAGATAACCTTATTAAATGTAAAATCGGCTTCGGCGGTCAAGATTCTGGTACTAGAGGGAAATAAAGATGACAAACAGACCGCCGAATTTTGAATCTTATTCAATTCTGATAGAATAGGATAGATAATTAAGATTTCCAGACACTGGAAATAGACGAGAGGAAGGACTGAGCTATGTCATCGATTGGAAACTGGTCACTGGACTTCAGGAATCTGAGAATAAGCAAAGAATCATTGAACAGTAAGAAAAGGGGAAGTTGGTTTTATCAAAGGATTCAGGGAAAATGCTGGCGACTAAGGTATGATTAAAAATGAATGAGGTCTATCAGTGTTCGGAATGAAAAGAACTACTTTCAGGGCCAACCCAAATGTGTAATGACAATGAGAGTGGCTGAGATACTGTAAAGAGTGAAGGCAAAATTTAAGAGGCCATTTACTTTCATACGTCCCGGAAGAAAGTGACAGAGATTGTGGCCTTTAAAAATTAAAAGAACAATAAAAACAGCAGAGGTCTTCTATTTCCAGGAAAGTATATGAGATTAGTTGAAGCCTTTACATGTCTTTAGGAAATCTAAAAGGGCACCAAGTCTTCCTAGATCTGAAAAGAAAATTGAAGCAGGCAACCGATGCCTTCCAAAAGCATGTGTGGAAAATACTGTGCAAGAGTTCTTTAAATGAGAGCAGTTGGGGGTTTCCATAAGTCAGTAGGGAAATGAAAGCTGCTGAATTCCGTCAGTGATATAGAATAATCAAAAGCCAGATTTCCTGAATATATGATTATAAACCTCACCAAAAAAGGAGAAAGACCTTCAAAGTTATAGAAGAAAAAAGAATTGTGGAAATCACAAATTCTTGAAGTGGCCTTCAAACACAAGATAAAGTTAAGAGACTGAAGCCTTTCTCTGTCTGGATGTACCCGAGGCACTGGACTAATCACAATCATATTTTTTTACTCAACACAACAGAATAATAGAGGGAAGAATATGGACAGAATCACTGATTTTTAATTTCAATTCTCTATAGAGATTAAGGAAAAGTGTAGTACAATGCTGAATGAATTAAGCAACAAGAAATGGACCACTTCCTGAAACAACCTCCACTACAATGATTATAATTCAAGAGTATGAAACATCCTTACAGTCAGATAGGAATGAATCATAGTAATGCTACAGAATAGTTGCTTACATGTTGTTCTGCTACGCACGACGTCATTTAGGGGGGCGTGTCCGTCCACCCCTCTCCTCATACCATGCCCCCGCCCCGGTTAGAGCAAGGTATCCTAAGATGGGATAGGTTAAGGTAAGGTTAGGTTAGGATGCATCCCGGCTGAAACGTCTTTGATTTTCAAAGCAGGCCGCTGCCCGCGCTAATAGACAATTAAGCCAAGATTTGAAGATTTCGCTGTGTTTGATGGACAGACTACCCCATGTAACTCAGCTTTGATAGCATTGTAAAGCAGAGCACTCAATATGTGACATCACTTACTTCAAGAAACATCAACTTTCCAAAAGCAGCATTTTTTCAGGACTATGAAATAATTCAACAGGAACAACCTACTGTTTTCTATAAGGAGGAAGAAATTTTATGAAAGAAACACATAAGCGACTTGATTACACGAGAACAACTTTATAAGTAGGTTCATCCAGATAGGGGTTGATTCCGTACTGTAAAAATATAGAAAAAAATAAACAAATAAAATAAGAAGGGGGTCTCAGTTTATAGGGGGACAAATTGATGATCAACGCAGGAATTAAATATAACTTAGTTTAAGATATATACCTTAAAGTGTAATTCTTTTCTCTCTCTCTCTCTCTCTCTCTCTCTCCCTTAAATATAATTTAGTTTAAGATAAATGCCTTGAAGTGTAATTCTTCTCTCTCTCTCTCTCTCTCTCTCTCTCTCTCTCTCTCTCTCTCTCTCTCTCTCTCTCTCTCTCTCTCTCTCTCTCTCTCTCTCGCTTGCGTTTTGAGTAAGAGTTAGTGCAGTAAGGTTATTTCATTATTTCACTACAGACGTTGTCATTACCAGCTTAAACATCTTACAAATCATTTCATAGAAGTGCAACCATAAACGTTAACTCTTTAGTTAAGTGTCAGAAAACTACAGAAGCAAAAGCCAAATTTTTCTTAGCCACACTTAGTTGTTTGACTCAAATTGTGACGCTCGTGCAAGGGGGAAAAGGATTGCTATTATAAAATCATTACACGGTAAGTTTCTACAGTTACAATGTAATTCTAAATGTGCCGATAATTAACTTTAGTCGTATCATTAATCAATATTGCTTCAGTTACGCTCCTTGCTATTCCGGGTTATATATTTTTTAACAAGATTATAAACGGACACTTCAGTGACTAAATTAGAATTTGCCTGAGGCCGATAAATGTCACCTTTTCTATGTTGTTTAGACCTTTTCTAAAGCTAACTTACAAAAATAGTAATTCAATAGATAACGATATTCAATAAATTACGATCTTTTTTATATGTTTGTAAACATTACATTATAAAACAATTCTGAATAAAACAGGAAGTATTAAATCATTAGCCTATCTTTTATCAGTAACAATTCTCCCTGATAGATTACAAGAGATCTTCAGCTAAGGATTTAACATAATTCTCTCAAACAATCACTTACAGGATTGTAACTTCATTATATAATAACGCAATTTCTGAATGGGGAAACCTCTTAGTATTGAGGTATCTGGTCAACAGCCTTACAGTAAAGGAATAGAACCCTATTACTTAAGAATTTTGGAGTTGATGCAGCGCTTAAGAGCAATAAAGAATGACACATGCACTTATAAAGAACTCTCCCTGCAATACTAAAGGAAGTGTATATAAAATTCCATGTAAGTCTCGTGATAACTTTCAGATTGGTCAAACTGGAAAAACATTGGAAAAGAGAATAGAACAGCTTAAGAAATGTGTAAGATATGCACAGATAAACAGTGGAATTTTTTATACATGTTAGTAAGAAAATCATACAATTAACTGGGCAGGAGCAAAAAAAGATAGTTTATTCTAATAATGCAGTGGAAAGAAAGATCACTGAGTCTAGTTTTATAAAAGAAAATTATTATAAAAAAATATGAACATCAAGAAATGTATAAACTTGATTCTACAATTTCAAAAGAAGTATGCAAAATGATTAAAATTTAAAGAAGGTAGTAGATATGCATGCAAAAAGAATAATCATATTTGTAAACACAGCATCTGGCCTTAGCTCAAATGAGGTTTGCTTCTCCCACCCCTGACACCTATCAGGTGTGGATTCTTAATATCTAACGGCTCTGGATGTTTGTTTGTAGTGTCCCTTGTGCATACATATATATATATATATATATATATATATATATATATATATATATATATATATATATATATATATATATATATATATATATATATATATATATATATATATATAGTGAATTTCTTCTGCTACATATAATTCCTTCTGTCAACAGCTTTGAAATAAAGTTTAAAGCAGTCAGGACCTTCACCCATTCTGTTATTTCCTCTTCTGTGGTTTTAAGTTATTTATAAATATCACATTTCATTGTGATTATTATCATCATATAATATATATATATATATATATATATATATATATATATATATATATATATATATATATATATATATATATATATATATATATATATATATAATTTTATATCATATATGGGTATATTTTAGTCACCAATTTTTTTACACCAATTTTACAAATACCGTTTAATATCATTAAAGATCTCCTGATAGCTCAGTGGCCAAAGTCACTGCCTACTGTTGTTTGTAAGCCATGCAAAGGTTCGAATCCCGCAGGTGGCAAAGCACTTAACTAAAAATTCCTCTTAGGTGTAAGTTATTCCTGAGGTACAGTTAATTAGATAAAAACGATATTTGTGGAGTAATTTATATATATATATATATATATATATATATATATATATATATATATATATATATATATATATATATATATATATATACATATACATATACACACACACATACTTTTCAAAACAGTTCAAGCAGCCAGCTTATTACAAAAATAACCCAGAGAACACAAAACGCCTCGCAGCCTAACATGGAGATGCTGGGTAATGAGGGTAATGAGGTCATGACAAATGAAGATGACAAGGTAGAAAGTCTCGCGTGTTTTCCCCGTCAGCCGTGTAGTGACGAATTAGAAAACACGCCGATCTCTCCCCACCACCATCCCCTCCCACCGCCCGGGGATAAAAATGATTGCCGGGCCGCGCCCAGATGGCCCGGACGAATTAAATGTGACCCTGGGAATGATGCAAGAAGTGTCTGTGTATCAGGAGCCCTCGGGCACCGACGGACCGGCGGCGGCGCTGCTTCATTTCGACTTCATCGCTTTTCGTCGGTTTTGTCTAAGTCATGATGATCTCCAGCGGCGGTGTGCGGCCGAGTTGTGCATCTGGAAAAATAATCCTCTCACGGCGAGGTGTGCCTGAAAATGCGAGGCACAATTAGACGAACTGCATTTTTTCCTTATTTGGTCTTGTTCTCGAGCTCTAGGCACTGTCCTGATGCTGTTCTACTTCTGTCCTTGTTCTTCTTATAACTGTTAATAAGTTCTTTTAATGGGACCCCGTTTTTGTGTGCTATTTACCTTACTAATTGATTAGGCTTTTCTATTACTTAATTAATTATTACAAAAGGTCTATTAATGAAGACTAATTAACGTAAATAAAACCTCAAAAGGTCAAAAGAACGTTTCTTCAAGGACGTGAAAGACAAAAGGAACTTTGTAACGAATATTAAGGTGATTTATTGGGGAGTTGCCTTTTATATATTAACGAAAAATTAACAGCATACGATGACGAACATATAAATTCAGAATAATCATCCGATAAAAACCACACAACATAAGTAACTGCAGAAATAAGACATGCAACAACCAGACTGCATGGAAAGCAATAACTCAGATGAGAGAGAGGAGAGAATGAGACTGCGAGGAAAAAAAATTGGATCCTGCAAGACAGGAGACGGCTGAAGAAAGAAAAAAAAAGACAGAACAGGTGAGACAGCGAAGAACAGGCGAGAAGAAAAAAGAAAAAAAAATATAATGAAAATGAGAGTGGCAACATGACGCGACACAGCTTCGAAAATTTCAAATTAATGACAAAGCAAGGTGTGGGTGAAGGATGCAGCAAAATGTTGAATGAGTGGGAGGAGAGACAATGAAGAAACCGAGAGAACGGAATGGAAAAAAAAAATTAGGACGCAGAAAAAGGTTGAAAATATGATGGGATAATGTCACCAGTTTCTCTCTCTTTTTTTTTTTTTTTTTTTTCGTTAGGAAAGAGCACATTACCTAAAGTCCTTTGACAGCTTAGCTTCTGGGATATTCATTTGACAACGGATGTTCATAGGAAGATACAGATGTCGCCTCTTGAAAAACCAGGTTTATCGTAACACTTCTGGGAGAAGGGGAGGGGAAGGAAGGATTGGAGGCTGAGGATAGTTACATTAGATTATGTGAGTTTTTTTTCTATTTTGTATGTGACAGAAGTTCCGCTGAGATAAATAAGATATATTTGCATTATAATACCCAGACATCTTTCTCACTGTGTTACGATGAGAGCGATTTCACCGTGATATGTAGTTAATCAACTAATCATTAGTCATCACTTTAACTTAACAATAAAACGCAAACTGGCAACAGAAGAGAAAACACTTCCTGCTTTCTAAAGAAAGATATGGAACTTCTAATTACATTTTACTAATCCAACAAACAAAAACATTTCATATTACCTCAAGATGACCTATTCTTATATCAAATTTTCAATTGAATGGGTTTCATAGGCATTCAACTCAGCCAAAAGATTATCTTTCAAGCCAAGATCGGAAAGGATAAACTTTGAAATATAAAGTAATGCTACCAGCCCATGTTTATTGATAACATACACTTCGTAATAAGGGAAAAAAACACGTCTTCGGGTCTAAGAGTACCCAAGCATGCAATTGAGGTAACAGTGAGACAGCAAGATTCACAAGACAAATGTTCTTTCCAAACAAAAGCCTAAGGACACTTTATGAACCATTGTCTCTGAGACACCAATGTAAACTTTTCATCAATATGATTTGCGTCAGCAGTTATTGCGAGCAAATGAATAGCTTTAATAAAGCCACAAGCATGTTTGTTTATGTACCTTAGCATGTAACTGCGTTTGCACTGATCCTTTATAATAATATATATATATATATATATATATATATATATATATATATATATATATATATATATATATATATATATACACATATACAAACATATAATACATATACAGTACACACATATATATATATATATATATATATATATATATATATATATGTATATATATGTGTGTGTGTGTGTGTGTGTGTGTGTGTGTGTGTTACGTAAATTCATATATAAATGAATACCGCAAGAAAATAAAAGTTATAAGTTCAGTACCAAGCGCTTTCGCGATTATTCAACCATCGTCGGGGCACAAATATATATGTGCACATATGTGCGTTTGGTGCTTTTAAATAACGGCCCTCTTAAGCAAGAACATCGACAGTGTCAGTGCATCACACTCTCAAACTTGCTGTTGCAATAAATCGCGTTTGAAAACGCCCGTAGGAAGACGAAACTATTAAGAGGAATTCTTCTCGTTGTCCTACATTTCAGCTTTGCTCGTTCACTTCAATTTAGATACAATGACATTTGTATACTTACGTATGACTTAGTATATACGAGTATGTGCATGTGAAGAAAGAAAGTCAGCAAGACCTCTACAAAAAATCTGGAACTGAAGATGTATGTATGTTAGGATTGTTCAGCCACTTTTTCCTTCATGAAAGTAAAAAGTGGATGTTGAAAACGTATTAAAGAAGCATAAAGGTAAAAGCTGTTGGGATGAAATGGTTGCGTCGTATATGAACACTCAGTAGTGGTGATAAAGAGTAATGAACAATGATGCTGTGAACAGCTTTTCAAAACTAATATGATGAAGCAGTGTGCTCTGAGATGATCTGGACATGTAGAGAAAATGGAGAACGAAATCTTGGTGAAGTGCAAACCTCGGAAGTTTCGGAAGGAAAAAGGACAGGTGCTGGCTGGATGGACCGGAAGGCATTTTGGAATGGGGTGGTAGGGTTTTGATACTGTCTTTGTGATGAAGATGTTAGCCCGATGGTAATCATCATCTTGATGTGACCAAATACAGTTGAATAACTGCCCGGTATTTGATTTTCTTGTCAGGTCAACAGAGGCGCAATAGAATTTAACGAAAATTATCAATGTTATTAGTGTTTGCTCGTGGCTCGTACGTATATATGTGTGTGTATATATATATATATATATATATATATATATATATATATATATATATATACATATATATGTATATATATATAGTATATATATATGTATATATGTATATATATATATATATATATATATATGTATATATATATATATATATATATATATATATATATATATTTGTATGTGTGTGTGTGTGTGTGTGTGTGTGTGTATGGTAGAGTCTCTTATTACTTGACGTTGCTTCGAATCTTACCACGGAAGAAAAAGGCTTCTTCATTTATTTCTCAACAGAATTCAAAAACTTGTAGTGACTCGCCTATCCAAAAACTGTGCATATATGATGGATAATGTAGAAAAAGTGAGCGGGAGCAGTTGCAGAATAACAGTCACTTATGAGAAAACATCGGATTATTTTTGAGATGAAAAAAATGTATATGTGTTGCCTTGCAAGACTTTCATAAACGACTTGGTCATTCGTACTGAACTATATCTGATCATGCAACTAGTACTGATAACAGTAGGAATATCCGTTCTAATATCTGCCTTCAGTTCAAGTAATTACTTTTTAAGAGGGCTTCGCGACAATGGCAATAATTCTTAAAATTGGCCCTTCCCAAAAGATTTGCTTCTAGGAAAGCAGGGGTACTCTGCCTTTTGGACATTCAAACAGTACCAAAAACTGTTTTCACTCTTCATTTGGTTATGGCACCCTGTTATCAAGTATTAGTCTTGCTCTTTCAAAATGAGAACATCTTCATTTCGACCACAAAATTATCCTTTCTGAGTAACTGTTATATTTAGGTGCAAAAATATATAGCAGTTGCTAGTCGCCCCTCAGATAACAGCAAGAACAAGCATCCAAAACGTCTATTTTGAAAACAAACTGTGGCTGTTTGTCTAAACGACTACAACGGATATTCAAGACAACAAGACATTTCACCTCAAAGTAACACCTGTCATGTAACTGTTAACAAACGAAGATCAGAATCGCGACATTTAAATGACAAACAAAAACCTACAAATGATCTATAAACATAACAGTTACTGCAAAATAAATGCGTATGAACTCTCCAATTGCTTTGAAGTAGATCTGGTTATCAAAATCCTTTGTTCAAGACTGTAATGAGCCGAGTATATAACACCCATACTACTCTCCAATATCTGTAATCAACAAGTTTCACTTGAATTTAACAACATTCATCGGCCATTACCTCCTTGAGGGGTTGTTGTTGACATGTAATTTGTACCCCGTCTTTCTTGCAAAACTAAAATAACAGGTTGCACACGATGTGATACCGTAAATATTGCCTCATTTCATGCGAGAATAATAGGAATTACTAACCTTTCCCTATTATTATCATCATCATTATTATTACAAGTCAAGCTGTAACTCTAGTTGGAAAAGCAGAATGCTACGAGCCCGAGGGGCCCAATAAGAAAAGCAGTCAGGCATAGAAAAGAAACTGAGAGGGTGAAGATGAACAGACTGTGAAAGAGGAATAATAATAAAAAAAGAAATACATAAAAACAAAGATGAAAATAAAGTAAAATAACTTTGGCAAAGTATTAAGTGAACAACATTTTGGAGACAATCCAGTACCATAGCACAGAATTGCAAGTTTTCCAAGCTCGCCTCATTTTCACGTTTTTCCTACTTTTCTGTTAATTTCTAAGTGAGTTTCTGTCTTGGGAAATATGGCCTCCTTTGAAAATTTAATTTAATTATACACTCCGTAGCTTTAAGGACTTCATTTTGCATGTAATATTGCTTCACTGACTTTCAGGTTACTTTTGGAAATATTCTTATGATTTTCGCTTCGTTACTCTTACAAAATACGACACAGCCACCTTTTCAAGAAAGGAATATCAGAACACTGCAAATTCCAAAGGTATAAAAATGGATCTGCATTCTATCAACTAATTCAAGGATTGCTAATCAAAACGGAATAGTTGCTACTTTGGTTACGAAAATAAAGGAAAGAATTTTCAATAGGCCTAAGCAGAAAGTCTCATTATAACAGGAGCCAGAAAGGATGACACAATTACAAGGACCTTGCAAACTAATTCACAGAGCTGGACTTAAATCTGAGTTCCTGACTTAACTCCGAAGAATAAATTCATTTTAGTTTCAGCATGAAAAAAGCTATTATCATTATCATTACTGATAATGAACATATAAGATGACCTACCAAGCAGGAATGCTCTGAAGTTGCACAGAATTTTCAACAGAACAGAACATGTGACCTCAGAACAGCACGAAGTTTCAGACTGGTGCAGTAGTAGCTTTAATAGCACTGAAAATGATGTACTAATTAACCCCAAAATGAAAGAACTTCGCAATACGGTTTTACACGAAGGAGGTCAAGCCATAGACCTTCCAGCATAGAACAGATGCTGAAAGTTACAGCTACGGAAGTGGATGGGAATCTTGCTCTTTGGAATTACCTAAAATATTCCTGGATTAACTACAAACCATATGGGAAGTGTCAGTAAGCAAGACTTCCTATAAACTGTTATCTTCTCATGGGGTAAGATTAACGTACCCAAATGCTATGAATTCTTATGATTATTTTACCTTTAAAAATAAAACATCCACCGTTTAAACACCTTCATTTATTAGTTTTGATTTCATTTGGGTTTTGGCTCACAATCGTCTCTAGTCTGCTAAAAATACAGAATCATAAAAAATATGCGAAGCAGTTAACAAGATTTAATACGAACAAGACGTGAGCTCAAGATATGTTGGAAATTGAATACCAGATCACTCCTCATTTATCAACATGGTTACGTTCCGTCGACCTGCTCACCAATCTAAGCGAAAATCAGAAATATTGTAAACATTTCAGAGTAACCTAGGACTGTGTCTGAGTTTTCTATGGCCAACCACATCAAATGTCTTTTATCCTTGATGAGTGGGCCTTTATAATGGTATTTTATACATTCTACAATAACTTCAATATGTCTTGAATGATAATCACTGCTATTCATCCATAGAAGGTGTTACCATAGCCATATACAATATTTATGGATGTTTAGTTTTCGTTAAAGGAATTCTCATTTTTCTAGATATATTCCTTTCTTGTAGTCACAAACCTCACTCTGTTTACCATGCTTTAATTTACAAACCTTTGACTGTAAACATTTATACAAGAAGTTTTCTTAATGTTTTTTTATTCACAAGTCACTGGTAACCAAAGAAGGCTAAATACACACACAACGGCGTTTGCACACGTAGAAAGAGTGAAATGAAACAAAAATTCTAATCGAACGTTTGTTGAATTTATACATAATATGGTGTATTTCTTTCTCAAATTGTTATAAAAACATTTCTAAAAATAAATTTCGGTTTTAGGCAGGTGATCTCTCTCTCTCTCTCTCTCTCTCTCTCTCTCTCTCTCTCTCTCTCTCTCTCTCTCTCTCTCTCTCAGCAAGAGACACAAGCCAGTGATGACTGCAGCCCAGACCTGAGTAGGATATTAAAAACAATCTAGGCTACATATAGTTTTTCGTAAGGATGTCGCGATCTTAGACATCGTGGAAAGCCTCAGCATCATGGGATGACATTCGCGATTGTATTGCAAGGTATATTTTTATCAGAAGATACTTTCAGACCCATTTTCAGTATTTCTAATTGTTACTTAAAGTTACATCACTCCATATTCCATTTCTATGTTGGTTTTGTTTCTCATATATATATATATATATATATATATATATATATATATATATATATATATATATATATATATATATATATAATATATATATATATATATATATATATTATATTAATATATAGATATATATGCACATATATTATTAAGTACAAGAGTTATTGACAGTAGAATCGTTGCCCTTAGTTATTGAGAGTAGAATATATATATGTATGTATATATATATATATATATATATATATATATATATATATATATATATATATATATATATATAATATATTATTTTAAATACAAGAAGTTGCTGCACAACCGACTCTTAACTTGCCCTTAGTTATTAAGAGTAGAATCGTCAGCTGCATCCATAGCCAATCCTACTGAACCTAGATATCAAAACAATTAAAGTTATTAACAGTTCGATCTGTCCCTTTCCTTTACCTGAAACAGACATTTAGATGGCACGGTCGAAAGGGGCAAAGATGAGAGGCTGGGTGCCATTCCCTTAAGCAGCTTAGCCCAACTAAGCTGCTTAAAACAACCTTTCTAAAGGCAGATTGAGTTGGCTGGATTGTCTTTCCACAGGACACCTGGGGAGATGCAAGCAGATGGTCAAGACACCTGGAAGATGACACATCTTGGGCACGGTCATCATACGGGCCCGACATCAGGGCCCCTACTCTCGGCAGATGCCTTAAAAGGAGCCAGGACAGGAGCATCTTGGCAGTCAGTAATGGGAGTTAGCAGTTAGCAGTTAGCCATACACGCGGGCGAGTGATACAAGACGCTGAGAGGTCACCCTCCACCCTTACACCCAGATGTCCGCACCAGACCCCTGACGTGAACCCAGTACTACAGTCATCCTTGAAAGGACCTACCCAGGAACCTGAGTACAATGTCATGTGTGCGAACGCCCACTGTCATTCTACGCCAGAGCCCAGCTAACCACCCCTTTAAGGTAAAGTATGAGTGGAGACCTTTTCAGTCACGACCGTTTGCCCTTCTGAAGTGTTACCGAGTGCCAGTATTGTTTTCTCATCCTTGTGTCATTTGTTCAGTGCCTTTTGCAGTGTTTCGTGTTCTAGTGTAAAGTGTTCAGTTATTCCTTGAGTCCTTGGCACCCTCAGTGCAGACTAGAGTCATATTCTGTGTTATATTTTCCTTTACTGGCGTGTAATGTGTAAATTTCTCTTGCAGAGAAACCTATTGGCAGTGGACTCATCTTGGACTGTGCCTTGCCCTTATCCAAGACTCCAGTAGGAGGATCTTCAGGCGTTGCAAGCCCTTCAGCAATTCAATTACCCATTTCCCTTCTAATGCTTTTCTTTTGTAAATATAATTCCTTAATTTATCCCAAGTGTTTACGAAACATTTCCTTATGAAGTTGAGCCTTCAGCTCCTAAAATCATCCCTTTGTTTTTTACGATTTCCCTTTACGTAAGTCAGAACTCCAAGGCCAAATAAATAGAGTTTCCGTTGCTGGCCTGTAAAAAACTCTAGACATCATATAACCCTAGGAAATTTGTAATATATATATATATATATATATATATATATATATATATATATATATATATATATATATATATATATATATACATATATATATACATATATTTATATATATATATGTATATAAATTCCATACAGAATCTCAATGACACATATTCTAAAAAGGAATATATAAATGGATGTATGTATGTGTGTGTGAGTGCGTGTGTGCATCCCATCATAACTCTGTAATGCATTAAGCAATTTCACCCAAACTTGGTATACATATGACTTACTATCTGGAAAAGAATACTTTGTGGGTAAGCCATCACTAGCACCAAAGTGCACCAAAGGGGGTGGGGGTGGGGAGGGCTTCCCTTAAACTGGGCTGGTTCTGCCTGTAGACTTAGTAACTAAATAAACTTTACAGGTTTATCATACCTCATTTCAGTATACAAATGACTTACTATCTGACAAAAGAATATTGTGAGGTGATAAGTCATCACTGGCCCCATATGGGGTGGGGGTGGGAAGGAGGCCACATGTAAAAATAACCGAAAACGACAGATATTACTGTCTAATCCACAGTTTATGAGGTTGCTGAGATGAATAGTGACACTCTCGATGCCCTTTAAGTCCAAGTTCAGCCCCGTTAGAAATGGGGGGTGAGAAGGGATGGAAATTAAGTGTAAAAAATTACAGATATTAGTGTCTAATCCATAGTTTTCGAGGTCACTGAGATGAAAGGCCTTTAAATCTAAGTTCAGCCTGGACAGGAATGGGTGGTGAGAAGGGGTGAAATATAAAATTTCAAAAATGTTGGGCACTGTAACTGAAGCAACTATCTTAACAGGAATGAGAGAGAGAGAGAGAGAGAGAGAGAGAGAGAGAGAGAGAGAGAGAGAGAGAGAGAGAGAGAGGGGGGTGTTAGAGAGGAGAAAGATTCAGAGAGAGAGAGTTTATTGGCTGTCATTCAGTGTTTTCCAGGGCAGTGCTGGGTTGGTCAGATAATATATATACAGATTATATATATATGTTAGAATTTTTTTCAGTTCCTCATTGGACGGGTCGATATTGTACTCGGCTAGGCCCGTGTTCGATTCTCCGGCCAGCCAATGAAGAATTAGAGGAATTTATTTCTGGTGATAGAAATTCATTTCTCGGCATAATGTGGTTCGGATTCCACAATAAGCTGTAGGTCCTGTTGCTAGGTAACCAATTGATTCTTAGCCTCGTAAAATAAGTCTAATCCTTCAGGCCAGCCCTAGGAGAGCTGTTAGTCAGTCCAGTGGTCTGATTAAAGTTAGAATTTACACTTATGTGATTTTTTCACCCTTCATTGCTCACTGCTAAACAATATGATTCATCAAACAAACGTTTACAAGACTTTATGACAAAGGAGTTTATATGAATCATGCAAGGAGCTCAAAAAATCAGAATCTTGAAAATCGATTTTTGAGATCTTTAGCAATAAATCTTCAAGCCATACAATGCCTTACCACTGAAGGAAGTCTAGCAAATCGTCTTTCGAAGCATTAAAAACAAGTTTGGAAGTTGCTGGAAAGTTAAGAAGTACATCTCATTTACTAGAAGTACTTTAAAGAGCTTCTAGTACCCTTGTTTGGCAGATATCTTTCTGAGGTGACCAGGGGAAGCCTGATGCTGTAGAATTCTTATCTATTACTCTTTTAACAGAAGATTTCTTACTAAGTAAATGAAAAAGAACGAAAAGATTTGTATGAGCAATTGCTTACAAAGCCGTAAGAGCATCATCAACTAACCAGTTACAAAGGCCCATTTGCTTAACCGATTCCTTTCCACCTAATGGTATTTAATTATGTCTAAAACTGACTCGGTTCCTCATTTAAATCGCAGAAGTATTTCCAGGATATTAAAATGACGTTAAAGAAACATGGCCTCATAACTGATGCAAATTTTAACTATCTCCAATAACTAAAATCAGGCCAAATCTTATGAAAATTTCAGTACACTGAGTCGAGTCAAAACAATTAACGTAAAGCACATTAGAAATTTTCTTCGGTAGCAAACTGATAAATCCGCTAATGACGTCTTATTACATGACATGCGCATTTTACCTGGAAAAGGTTCCTTACGGTTAAGACCCCAAAGGATTTGTTTTTTTGTCCAAGGCCCTTTTGGGTGAAGGAATATTGAGACTTGGGAAACTCGTAAGTATCAATTACGTCACTCCAAGACCCTACCGCACCATTATACCTTTTATCGCTTGTTATTTTTCCAACCAGTTTACACGTAATCATTAACATGAAACACTTACAGCCTTAATTTTTATGATAGCTTTGTTACTCTTCACCTAATTGATTTCAGAGACATTTCCTCTCCGGCTCAGAAATTCTTTCAGAGACATTTCCTCTCTGGCTCAGAAGTTCTGAGTGTTTTTAAATGCAGTTTTTAGTCTATATCATTGAGACTTCTAACTGGAACTGGAATATAAAATGAAGGACAGAGGCCTAGAGTTGGGACCTATGAGGTCGTTCAGCGATGAAAGGGACATTGACAGTAAAGGAGGTTTTAAAGCTGTAACAGGATGAAGACTTGCAGTTGGACTATGAAACAATTATTAGGAGAAGGTGGAAAGTAAGAGAGACTTCTAATTAAATATGTACGTAGGATGAGCTTTAAATAAAATCAATTAAAAAACAAAATTAATGTACTACCAAAAAGTAACCAATACAGTATAATATCAAACATAAAAAACAAACCTAATAAAAACACAGGCATACCACCAAAAAGTAACCAATAAAAAAAATATCACAAATGGAAACATAACCCGGGTTTAAGACTAAAAGGTGACCAGTAAAATAAAAGTATCCGAAATACAAACATCTCTATAGCACAAAAAAATAAAACGACCACCCAAATTATATGCTTCCCAACGAACGGTTGCATTTTCAGACACGATAATGAAACCCAACCCATTCAAAGGGATATGTTTCCACAAAACGATTCCTGTCGGCTGGAAATTTAGTAATTGACTGCGTTTCAAAAGAAGCGTTTGTCCGACTAACTGCCGGTTAACAGTTAGACAGAATGGTAATTGCCCTTTTGCGGTTACCTCTTACCCGGTAATTGGCGGTCAAAAACGGTTACCTCGATTTGTACCGACCTCACCTCCAATTACAGGTGAGGCAGTCATACACGAGTTTCCGCAGACTCAAGTTATCTTTAATTAGGTACAACCGTGTCGGAATGACAGTTGGGTTAATCACTGAAACAGATAAAATAACTTGAAGGGAACATTATATGCTCGAACAACAGACAAAATTAAATGTTAGAACAATTTCTAGTGCCAATGTCAAAACCATAATATATTTAGAAAGTGCCGGACTGATAGAGGAAACAAATGTATCAGAACGAAAAGGTTTTCAACTCAAAAAAGCATGAAAATGCACACCGCAAAGCTACACACACACACACACACACACACACACACACACACACACACATATATATATATATATATATATATATATATATATATATATATATATATATATATATATATATATATATATATATATATATATATATATATATATATATATATATATATATATATATATATATATATATATATATATATATATATATATATATGTAGCCATCTAAGTCAGTTTTTGGGATGAAGTTGCTCACCTCAAGACTTTATCTAACTTTGGTTGCAATCACCAATGTTTAACCACCTGACACCTAATTCACTGCTTAGGTCGACGGAGGCTCAGTGGGTTTTTAATAGTGTGCGTATCCCCCTCCTTAAGATTAGAACCTGGGTCCATTCGCTCAGTAAGAACTACTGCTACTAATCAGACCATGAGATATATATATATATATATATATATATATATATATATATATATATATATATATATATATATATATATATATATATATATATAGCCTATACATATGCATACGTATATATACATGTCTGTATGTATATACTGTATATATACATATGTATATGTATATATATGTTTGTGTGTGCGGAGGGGTGAGAGAGAAACTTTTTATTTTTTATTCAAAACACGTTATGCATGAATGGTGACTTTACAAAGTATAAAAATCTTTATTACATAAAACAATAGTTCCAGTTAAATAAACAATTATCGATGGTATTTTGGAGGTGAAGTTAAGTATGTGTTATTTTTGGCAATAAATCATGTAGTGCATATGAAAAAGTTGCGTGGAATGTTTAAAGTAAAAACCAATGGAAACTGTGACACTTCTAAAAGACACAGAAACCATTTTTAAGACAAACTTTGGCAGCAGAATCAGGCATATAACTGAACACTACTTAAGAATAATTGAAAACCAGTAAAGAATAATTTTAAGAATATTGGGAGTCATGATATAAGCATACAACAATAATTCTAGATGGGCACTCCTTGACTATAAAGCATTCTTGAAAGGAAATAATACACGAAAAATTAAAATCGATAACTTTTTAATTCAAAGAAAATGAAAAAGGGCAGCAGGAGATTTGTTGAAGTTATCCAATACAACAGACATCGTTCTGAGACCACAGTCCTCCACAAACGCTGAGGAACCCCACCCCCACAGAAGAAAAAAAAAATAAAGGGTCCTTATCCAGGTCAAGATCTCTCCCAAAATCTAATCACTTGTTGTTACCCATGAAGCCCAACTGGCGTCAAAAGTCCATAAAAACATTTACACACTACTTGCATAATTCAGCTACCAAAATAAACTGGGGAACAAAGCAACAACAAAATAAAACTTCCTTGGCGAAGATAATACAGAACGGAATGCACATGAACTAGAATTTATAGCCTTCAACGCTTACTGTAGCAGCAGAAGACCAGCAGGAGAAATGGAGAGATATAAATGTGGTACGTAATTTAGATCAAGCGAAGAGGCAAATAACAATATTCTGATGTGACCTAATTATGTAAAGATTCTGGGATATTGTGGTGCGTGTTTAAGAGAGAGAGAGAAGTAACGTTCTGATGAGACTTAACATAGTCATTAACAATCAACATGGAATCCACAATAGCATTCAACCTCTAACTATAACTTACCAGTCAAGTAATATTAAATAATTATCTTCAGCAGCTTGCTTGAATATGTATGTTTCTCTCTCTCTCTCTCTCTCTCTCTCTCTCTCTCTCTCTCCTACAACATACTTTGCACCTTCCGCAATGTGATGTTTGCTTTATGTACTGCTGCTAATGTGATAATGTGATATATTACTAATCTAGCAACGGTAAATACCTCAGCAGCATGCGTGAATATTAGAGTTAAAATTAACATTTCCTTTGCGCCTTCCACAATTTGATATTTGCTTATGTGCCGCTACTTATGTGTTTCAATATAATTCCCGCCATCTTACATGGGCAATAACGATTAAGTCCTGCATCATTTAGGAATTCACTGCATTTTCCCTTTAACTTCTCTGACCTGAAAGACCTCTTACTTCCCATGAGAGCAACTTTCCGGAAGAAGAGAAAATCAATTTCGACAGCCATGATAGCAGTTAACTAGGAATGAGCTCGTAATTCATATGCACAACTGAAGGCACTTGTAGATATAAATAAATATATATATATATATATATATATATATATATATATATATATATATATATATATATATATATATATATATATTCATCCGGGTCAAGGGCAGGAACATAGAAGCAGATGACATAGTAAACCGTTTATTCCAACGTTTCGTGACTCTAAATCACATCTGCAGGGATTTCTACAATAATACAACGATGTATAAATATTAAATCATGGAGAAAAAGGGAAATACTTAAAAAAATTTTATTAAATACAAAGTGAACTAAAACCCACAAGGACAGAACATTAAAGATCTTAGATTGATGAGGAAGGACAACATCTTTAAACACAGATGTATTCAGAATTAAAAGCGTTAAAACAAACAAAATACTTAAATACAGACACACTTAAAGACACTGGGGACTGACCTGCTGTTCAGAGGCCAAGAACAAACTAAGAATATACTCTACAAAGATTTTTCCAGGTAGGCAGTGAGTCTAGATAAATACAAGGGTACAGAGGTCATTTGACAATTCAGTGAGGGAACATGTTTTTTAATATTTGATGATTCCAGAACGAGTAGTTCCTGCGAATTGTTTGTGTGCCCAATAATTTAAAAATCCTCATATCTGATTTCTGTTTTGTATTTGATGATATATATTAGAAGATTCTGGATTTGCTAATCAGCATCACTTTCTACAACTAAAACCCCTGTGAGAATTGGTCCTCACCCTGAGAAGCCGCCTGGTGGATCCAATATATTTTCCAAAATTACATTTCAGACAATTGCATTCATAGACAACACCAGACGACATCAAAGTGGGTAGCCAATCCTCGAATCTGAAAAGAGAACCGATATTTTTTGGTGTCTTAGGTATTAATTTGAGATCAATGGCCCCTACATACTTTTGAACAGTCCTAATGAAATCCTTCCGAAATGAGTCATCATATACAAAATGAAAAGTTGCGTATAATGGGAGTTTTGGTATGTCCGACTCTTTGTTCTGTTGGACACTTTTTTATTAAGCAATTTTTTAAGAATCCTGTAGAAGATGTGAGCAGGGAAAAACAGTTATTGGAGAAGTATTGTTTTAGAATGACGATTTCTTGGTGAAAGAGGGTCCAGTCTGACGTAAAGGATATAGCACGATGTAAAAGAGTGTGAATAGAGTTTAATTTAAAACTGAAAAAGCAAAAGCTATAGAAATTGGACCCCAGGCTGGTAAAAGTTTTCTTCCTAAGTATAATATAGAGGTATTGAACCTATCATTATCTTTAGTTACAAGTATGCCTAGGAATGCTAATTCTGAGTCATGTTTTTTCCATGGTGACGGTGATACTATGATGATACAAGTGGTCCTGTCTAAATACAATGAAAGTGTCGTCTACAAACCTAGCATAAAATAGAGGACAATGGGCCGAGGGACACTCATCAAGAATGTGCTCCTTGGAATTTGGAAACATTAAATTTTAAACAACGTGTTCCCTCACTGAATTGTCGAATGACCGCTGTATCCTTATATTTATCTTAACTTGCTGCCTGCCTGAAAAATCTTTGTGTATTATATTCTTTGTTTGTTCTTAAACTCTGAACAGCAGGTCAGTCCCCAGTGTTTTTAAGTTTGTTTGTATTTAAGTATGTTGTTTGTTTTAACTCTTTTGTTTCTCAATACATCTGTGTTTAAACATGTTGTCCTTCCTTATCAATCTAAGATTTTTTATGTTCTGCCCGTGTGAGTTTTAGTTCACTTTGTATTTAATAAAGAAAATTTTTTTTTTAATATTTCCTTTTTTTCTTATAATTTAATATTTATACACTGTTGTGTTACTGTAGATACCCCTGAAGATGTGACTGAGAATCACGAAACGTTGGAATAAATGGTTTACTATATCATCTGATTCTATGTTCCTGCCCTTGACCCGATGAATGTACAGTAATATGCGCTGTCTTCTTCGCCTTTGACCCTTGTTTTATATATATATATATATATATATATATATATATATATATATATATATATATATATATATATATGTGTGTGTGTGTGTGTGTGTGTGTGTGTGTGTGTGTGTGTGTGTGTTTTTCACGTCATTTATGAGATACGAGGTAGCTATGCACGTAAGAAAATTGAGAACGGCTGATTTTTGTGAATAAACGAGACCCTTCATAAATAATAAATGGAGAATTGGATCGCAGTCTGATAGTGCTCATGTTGTCTGATCAAATACATTCAGAATGATTCTTGATAAGAATACAACTTTGCGTTACTCCATCTTTTTCTCAAAACATCTTTAGACTCCCTCAAATGTCTGCATACAGTCTGGATATACTGCTGACTTTTTTCTTTAAAATCTCATCATATCTGTATCAGAAAAAAAAAGGAAATAAACGGTCAAGATATTTCAGCACATCAGAACCAACAGTTAAAGAGCAGCCCCTACGTCGCAGGTTTGTCTCTGGTAGCTTGTTCTTGCAATTTAAAATAGGAGTATATTAAAGCTATTGGGTTGATACTATCAGGGGAAAATTGTGTACTGAAGCCGCCAGAAAGGTTCAAGGGAGGAGTATTTGTGTTGGCAGGGAGTGTTTGTGGATACAGACATATTGGAAGGACGAGAACGTGGGATGGTAAAATGACTGGTTTTGGTGATTTGAAAAAAAAAAAACGGAAATTGAAGCTTAGTTCCCAGGTAGATGGGAGTTTGATGAGTAAGAAATCAAAAGGAAGAACAAAGCCGTTAAGAAAACAGAAAAAAAAAACCCTGAGATCTAATGAGAGTTTTGAGAAGTACGTAAGCAAGAATTATACGGGGAAAAAGTCTCTCCTTCGGAATAAAGCGGAACGAAAGGTTATTCAAGGTATTCAAGAAACAAATTCATATATGATGTGAAAATGTGCAGCCCAATGTCCAGAGCGAGTATTTTGAAAGGTTTAGGGCTTAAGAATATAAGGATGGTAGCAAAGTTGAAAATGTAAAGGAGACTTCAGTTAACAGGATTACTTCGAAAATGTAATGAAATGGTAGTAAGCTAGGAATTCAATGGCTGATTAGGGTGCATTCAGTATATACTTGAGGGAAAAGATTGGAAACATGGATGAGAAAAATTGCTGTCCATTTGCAAAACAGAAAAGGTGACGCATAAGAATTACGTTGATTAGTAAAACCAGCAAAGTGTATGTTAGGATTATCATCAGAAATTCAAACAGATGACGGAGGGCTTCATAGGAGATGAGCATACTGGGTCTATGAAAAGTGGAGGGCGAAGAAGGTGTTAGGAAATAAGAAATCTATTAAATGCGTAAATGAACCTGCAAAAGGCTTAAAGCAGAAAACTGGAGATGCAATGCGAACGCTAAAAGTTTATTTAGTGGAAAATTTGTAGGAAAATGGAAAAAGGTGAAAGGAAAACTAACATGGATAATGTAAATTCATGATACATTACGAATTGGTGAATTTACAGGCTGGAGAAAGAAGCTAAAAACATATGTCAGAAAAGGGCTAAACTTTACAGCAGCAAGCAAATTTATGTAAGTTCAGGACGGCAAATAACTGAATAATAATGATGATGCTAAAAAAAAAAATAGATAAGGCAGACTCCTAAAACTATGGAAGGATAACGAAAATGAGATATGCGGTCATTCACAGATTAGGTGAAACAAGGAATGGCATCTCAATTCCCCCAACATCCTTTATTAATGAGATGGAACGAACTATTCAGCTCCCAACCCATCTCCCTGGTCATTTTGACCAATATATTCAAGTTTTACCTTAGGCCCTTTAAGTTACTATTATGAAATTTTTCCTCTTAGGTCTTTGGATTACTGTCCTGCTTAACTTAATTTTACTTCCGCATACTCTTCGCCATTTCCTATTACACAACATTAGTTAGCTACAATAATTTCCCAGTGAGCTGACATATAAGCCTGTCTTCATTATTTTTCATAGGTAGGCTGGCAAATTCCCGACATTATAACACCTAGTACCGAAATAGGAACATAAAATTTAGGCCTACGCCAAGCACTGGGACCTGTAAGGTCATTCATTGCTGAAAGGGAAACTGTGAATAAAAAGGTTCGGAAGGTGTAACAGGAGGAAAACCTCTCAGTTGCACTATGAAACAATTGTTAGGAGAGGGTGAAAAGTAAGATGGAAGAAAGAGAATATGAACGAGGTACAGTAAAAGGAATGAAAGCAGTTGCAGTTGACGCTGCAAAGAACTTTAAGTAATGCCAACAGTGCACCGCGTGAAGTGCACTGAATGCACTACCTACGCACGGGATAACACCTAATATTAGAAATGTCTTGACCCCTGTTGTTGAGATATAGGAAAACATTTAAGATAATTCCCTCTCTTTTTAGCTCTTTTTAGTTTGGTTACGACAACTCATGCACGACCAACCATCTAGCGAAAAATTTGGTGCATCTATTTTACTCTCGCCTAATGAAATTCAACCTTCTGCTTCGAATGAAGACTTTTTCGCCCTAATCTTAATATTACTCAGTAAATGAACAAGGAAAAAATTCGTTTTCTGCTAATAAAGTTTTCAGCAACTACTGCAAGTCCAGCTTTACTCTTCTTTTCTGTCGGGTTGGATCTACAGAATATCACATTATCTACTTTATAATTTCAGCTTACTTCTCTCCTGAACTTAATGAGTCTGATGCTGTCTCACCTTACATTATCTCTAATATTCTTTGTATCTTAAGTTGACAACCGTAGGGGTTCATTGGAGGATGCTTGATTGTAATTCCCGGCAACTCTTGACAGATTTTGACTGTCTGCTGTAAGGTATATAAAAGTCGAAATTCCTGCTTTAGGTTCAATATTTTGTCCCCGTTAACCTTTTCTTTAGTTTTCTGCCTAATCGTTTTACATAATTTCCCTTCCCGCGTGTTTAGTGGGTGTTTCTAAGATGCCTGCCATCTTGTACATTAGTTATTCCTCTATTTGGATAATCACCTGATGATTCCACTTTTAAGTATTTCTCCATCCTTTATCTCAGACCCGCCACAATTCAGACTCATTATCGAATGGCTTATTGTTTATCAGTCATGCCTGATTTTTTTAACATAGCCGAATGAAGATCTCATATCTTAATCAAGATGAATAATACTCTGTCGCAGGGTGACTTCTCATTCCTGTGGCTACTATTCCAGCAATTGCTCCCTGTCACTAAAAGAGTAAGTTTCATCCCTCACAGATGATTCAGAACACCCAACAGAAAGCATCCTTAAGTCTTCTGTATTTAGTCGACACCAATATAACTGCGTATGTATGTAAGTATGCATAATACACACACACACACACACACACACACACACACACACACACACACATATACATATATATATATATATATATATATATATATATATAAAGACACAATATAACTATATATATGTATATATATATATATATATATATATATATATATATATATATATATATATATATATATATATATATATATATATATAACAAGAACAGTTAGGAACAACCCTCCTGAGCCTCCTCCCGAACATAAGGGAAAATGCTTTAGATATATAAAATTTATTTTGTGAGC
>NC_089793.1:34916951-34921951 GCF_040412425.1 Macrobrachium rosenbergii | reverse complement strand
ATTTGAATAATAAGCATCAAGTAAACAAATAAACAGACAAAATTAATGTCAAACGACTACGAAGGCGTCTGCGTGAAAGTACTTGTTCTTCATGTCTTATTTATTTTTAATAATATGCAAATAATAATATTATAGTAAGAGTAATTATTCTCATTATTATTATGATGATGATGATGATGATGCCTAAATAATTTCTTTTATTTCAGTATTACTTTCCCTCATATTTTATGCTATATATATATATATATATATATATATATATATATATATATATATATATATATATATATATATATATATATATATATATATATATATATATATATATATATATATATATATATATATATATATATATATATATATATACTACTATACGTGTTGTGTGAGAGAGATATTTTAAAAGTTTAGGCTACCCACACAATTTAAACATCTCAAGGTACTTTCACCATGTTTGCACTTCGGTATGATTTTGAGAGAGAGAGAGAGAGAGAGAGAGAGAGAGAGAGAGAGAGAGAGAGAGGACACTGCTATTATTCAAAATTGAACAGACTTCAACCATACGAGTACAAATCATGGTTTTCAATGTGAAATATCAACAGTTCTCTCTCTCTCTCTCTCTCTCTCTCTCTCTCTCTCTCTCTCTCTCTCTCTCTCTCTGTGTGTGTTTAGGAAAAAACGGAAATTTGGTCGTACACTTTCAATACAATTTACCCTGAGAGAGAGAGAGAGAGAGAGAGAGAGAGAGAGAGAGAGAGAGAGAGAGAGAGAGAGAGAGACTGTTAATCATCTAGACTTGTCAGGAAGTCTTTAAGGCTCAATTTCCCGTTGTCGCTCCCTGCCTTAAACTTCTAGCATGAAAGATGATTTGTTTCGAAATTTGCAAATAAAAATATTATGTTTTTAAAATGTGTGACATAACGTTAGTGTTGATAAAAAAAAATCTTAGCACCAATTACAATAGTAAAAATAGTAGTAGTAGTTCAAGCAACAGCAGTAGAAAATAGACTAAAAAAATTAATAGCGAAATAAAAACTTAAATGGCGCTGATATCTTCTGATTTACTTTGATATATGCATTTTTGAAACCGAGTACAGTATTACACAGTAATTTTCTAACTCAAATACGAGTCACATAAACATGTAACATAGAAGGGGTTGATTTAGTCCAGGGGCTGAGTAACAGGGGCGGGCTATGATGAATGGAAAGAGCAAATTTTCACACACTTATCCCAGCGCTGTTTATTATAGCAACGCGATTTAACAACAGTCTCTAAATCAAAACAAATAACGTATACTTTCCTTAGTACATCACACATACACCATTCATATATATATATATATATATATATATATATATATATATATATATATATATATATATATAATATATATAATATATAATATGTATATAACATACATATAAATATATATATATATATATATATATATATATATATATATATATATATATATATATAAATAATATACAATGTTTGTGTGTCTTTGCATTTGTTTTTGTGCGCATATTCATGTGAATAAAATTCAACCGCTTTTTAATCACTTGCATTTCCTCTTTACATTGTCTACGCTTAGATTGTCAATTTTTGTCATAAACGGGAAAAAGACAAAAGGGAAATTATTACGCTATTGTGTTTTAGTAAATAGCATGCAATGTTTTCCACATACGCGGACAATGAATGATATACGCACCCTTTCCTTTTTTATTTTTATATGCCTATTTCAGTGATAAGCCTGTGAGAGTAATAGATATAAACATTCAGAGTTAACAATTCATTGGCTCTTTACACTTTTCAGTGGGTAAGTACACACGAGAATAAAATGCGCATGAAGAAATACGGGTGTTCAAATGACTGTTTACACTGTTTACAAACAGTCCTTCACTAAATACTGCTCTCATATTTGCTGCGGGTGTTATCGTATTATGAAATGAGAATGTGATATAATTTAAAGAAAAAAAAAACTTTAGTGTATTAATTTGTAAAAACTTCATCACACCAGAAAAAATATGATGACAGTTTGAAATGCATACTTAAAAATCAGTAACGGTCATAGAGAATTAGATGATAGATTAATTATCAGATTGTCTAACTGGTGTATAATGGCATCGCTTTCATTACAGTTCCAATAATACTGACGAACATAAAACTACACAAAAATATTTTATCCTAATTTCATGCTTTCCTTTTTTTCAGCTTTTGATTGTTTACTTTTAGAGCGTATTTAAAACAGTAGTTCTCTGCAATTTTTTCCTAAATCTTTCAAATTTTCGCAAAGTTTCTGCATATTATGCATTTTTACTTACCCCCAGTTCAAAAACTGAAATATTCCTCAGCAAGTTCGAGTACACATACATATATAGTTATATATGTATATATACATTGTACTAGTTAGGTCAAAATACACTTACTGTAGTTTCATTATATATTTGTGTATACATATATATATATATATATATATATATATATATATATATATATATATATATATATATATATATATATATATATGTGTGTGTGTGTGTGTGTGTGTGTGTGTGTGTGTGTGTGTGTGTGTGTGTGTTGTTAGCTTTTTCCTAAAAGAGAATGGCTTAAAATTCCAGATAGAAAACTGGCAGTATCCCATGTTCATACATTCATTCTGTCTTAATATGCTTTCGGGCTTTGTGGCTGGTGAGTTTTTTTTTTTTCTTATCACCAACGACGCTGGATTAAACATGGCTTTCTGTGTCTATCGCTCTCTCATTTCTATCTCAAAATAAACGGTGTTATCTCTTGTTCCATTTGGTTCGCCTTGTATGGTAAGACCACCTCAAGACTAGACTCCACCTGCCCCTACTCACGACCTGTTCTAGTCGTTTCATATAATTTCATCAATTTCCACACAAAGTTCCTGTCAGTTCTTTCGCAAGCTTCCAGTAGTTTACACATACCACTAACATTAATCTTGCTTTGTTGTCAAACTCCTAACAAGATTAATACAAATTTACCCATCTACAAATATTTTCAGTTTTAAGGCTAGCAAGCTTTTGTGCATTATCTGTTATTCTTTGCTCTTTATTTTATGATACAGGTTTTACAGAATATTAAGCAATGTTTTAATTTCTACTTACTTAGACTTTTTTTTTTTTTGGGGGGGGATTTCTCCTTTGACTAACATACATCAAAATGCTATTCATTCACTTGAGTATTCCAGCTGTCATATTTAAATTAGAAGTCCACTAGACATTATAAAATGTTCTTAATTAGCCAAAGCCAAAAGACTTCTCAATTAGCCAAAGCCAAGAGACAAAGAGAAGACGAAGAGCAACAAAGGAAATGAAAGGTGGTGATCAAACTCAAAAGGAAGAGGAACATTCTTCCACACAGAAATCTTCAACACCTCATAAACAAAAACATAAAATATTTCTAAATGAAGCAAATGTAAGTGTTCTTACCACTGCACAGGTTTCAAGTCAAGTTTATGAACTGACACTAAAAGTAAGACTCTGATCCAATAAAATATTTTAATGATCTAAAACACAATGGTATAAAACAAAATAACCTTTTCAGGACATGCTCAATAATCTTGTCTAACGGATGAAGGTCTAGTGTATTTTAATAACATGAGATCAACTGACCTGAAGCAGGTCGTAATAGTGATATAGTACCATTGAAGACCAAATCCAACAATGGTTCCTAGAACAATATTCTGGAAAATAAAAAGATTGATCTATACATAATACACAGTGTACGTATACATGTGGCTGGGGTTCATGAACTGACCTAAAAATAATATATTATATATATACACATATATATATATTATATATATATATACTTGTATGTGTGTATATATGTATATAATATATATAATACATATATGTATATATATATATACATATATGAAAATTAATTCACAGCGATGTGACATGGAAGGTTCCGAGGAAGCACAGGGTAGCAGGTATTATGCCGGAGGCCATTAGAAGTATTATATCAACTAATCTTGTGTTGATCTAATGTGGCAGAATGATGGGTCTCAGACATAGGCGTATTATACCTTTCGTGGCTATTTAATATCTTATGAATGAACTAATGAAAAAAAAATTTCGGGAAAGATCATTGGAAGTACGTCGATGTTTATGAGAATAGAAATTGCAATCGTGAGTGAAGTGGGGTGTCTGATATTTGCTGATGATGCAGAATTATTTGGCGAAAGCGAAGAAAAATTGCAGAGACTGATGATAGCATCTAGTCTGTTCATAAAAGAATGCTGTTTAAAGTAGATGTTAAAAGTAGATGTTTTGACAAGGAACAGCAGACAAGAAAATGTTAGCAATGGATAGTGGCAAAATGGAAGTGGTTGGTATGAACAGGTATGCACACGCAAATATACTGGATAATGATAAGTCGTAGGAAGAGATTTATCTCAAAGCATGGAGAAATGGAGCAAGTAGCGCCCGGGAAAACGATTTAGTGGACGAAAATTCAGAAAATCAGATGTTTGGTTGTATGAAAGAACTGTTGAGCTAACTCTCCATTATGAATGAGAAGCATGTTCGTTGAATATGAGTATAATGACAAAAAAAGGGGTGAAAGCTTTTGAGATCGATACTTTGCATAGTATATGAACTGTGACAACGGCTGAAATGGTGTGACAAAAAGGCTGACATAGATGAAAAATAGAATCATAATGTTCTGGGGTGGTTTGTCACGTTGAGGACACAGGCGACAGTCGGTTGATAGATAGGATGAATAATTAAAAAGCTCTGTAAGGAGGAGGAGGAGGAGGAGGAGGAAAAGAGGAGGAGGAGAAAAAGAGGAGGAGGAGGAGGAGACAGAAACTGGTAAATTGCCAAGTAGAGGGCATTAAAGAGGAGTTATAATGGAGAGGCTTTAATATGTGAGAAGTACTACGTTAGTTGCAATACAGAGGCGCACGGAGCCTTAATACTATAAAAGCTTTCTTTACATCAGATTCGTCCTCGTTTCAGCAGTGATT
>NC_089793.1:34906951-34909451 GCF_040412425.1 Macrobrachium rosenbergii | reverse complement strand
GAGAATGGACATCAAATGAGAATATTATTTGCGTAATACAGTTCCATGCAGCAATTCACGTTTCCTTTAACATGAAATATACACCAAGTCTTACAGTAACACTCTGTGAAAACCACCGTTACCTGGACTTTCTGTTGCTTCATATTGTCACCGCAAACGTTCCGGTTCACGTGTACCTGCTTATCCCTGCTAAATGAGTGGTAACATAAAGCAAGTGTTCTAACCTTAACTTCCTTAATGCATGATCAATCCCATAATAAATCCACAGTGCTTGGTATAGCACACTACTCCCCCTTCATTATTTTATTTGGGTGCCTCTGTGTCAGTTTTGTTGTTTCTATACGCTTGATTCATTTACTTGAAACTGACACTAATGTTTGGTGTAGGGTCTATGTATTCCCGGTTTTATCTTGTTATTTAATTTTTCGCGGATTTTAAGTTACTCATTCTTTCAATTTTCAGTTATTTTGATTATTTCATTTAGATTGTTTATTATATACATAATATATATATATATATATATATATATATATATATATATATATATATATATATATATATATATATATATATTATACATATACAGTATATATATATATATGTATATATATATATATATATATATATATATATATATATATATATAAATATATATATATATATATATATATATATATATATATATATATATATATATATATATATATATATATATATATATATATATATATTATATATATATATATATATATATATATATATATATATATATATATATATATATATATATATATATATATATATATATATATTATATATATATATATATATATATATATATATATATATATATATACATATATATATATATACATATATATATATATATATATATATATATATATATATATATAAAATTTCATTTAATCATTGCTAGTTGCTGAATGATGCTCGTAACTCAAAGTCTAAGCGCTGGGGCTATGCCCTGAATTTTATAATCCACTAATCCATTAATTATACTGAACTTCATTGAAATTGAAGGAAATATGAAATAAAAAAATACTGTAATATAAAATTATGTAAAAGGATATGTTGTTGTTTGTTTAAGCTTAAGGCAGCCTTGTGAGAATCAGGGTCTTAAGCTCTGAGCAGACCATAAGTGAAGAACTTTCGATGGAAATAGAGAAAATAAAATTTCGATAATCATCTCACATATCCGACTCAAGTATTGCTTATTGTACAAGAGGGTCAAATATTTGCGTTTCTACGATCATTATCAGATAACTGGGAACCTGCTATTACGTCTGATGTCATAGTTTACGTCACGACTAGCCTCTCTCTGGGTGCTTACTAAATTTAGCTAAGCTTCCCTTTAATTTTTTTTTTTTGCTCTGATAAGTGCCTTAATTATCCACATTAGACATCACTGCATGTTTTTGCCAATTAGGCTGTGAATTCAAATAGCTATTTCCAAAATACGATCCATATCCATGCTTTGTAAAGATTTTTCGACGAAAATCTATTAGACACGGCCCTGAAATGCACGGTAGCAACAAATGACTCAATTTTATATTTTCACTGTTTACTGAAACAAATTAGCCCGAAATCTTTCCTGTGTTCATGTATGCGAATAAAAGCAAGTTTCATACTAGAAAAAAAAACTGTTCAATGCTAGCCAGGGTATAACAGGGCTTCATTAGATTAGTACGGTAACATAACTTCCTTTGTTTTAGTATATACAGAGAGCTTCAACGTATCAAAATCAATCAAATTTGACGTTTCTATCACGTAGAAAACTACAAAATAGATACATTCCCTTAGTTCCATCCAATTAGTGATATGCATTTATGATTTAAAACGCCTTTTGTGAATTTTTTTTCTTCCATTTTGCCTGGGAAAAAATTGAATGTTTTCGCATCAATGGATCAAAAAGAAACAACGTTTATCGTGAAGGGAGCTTCACTTTTAAAACCCAAGCAAGCACAAAAGATAGTCCGGTATAAAAAAAAAAAAAAAAGAGCTACTTCCCGTTCACCAATCCTACCTCCGAATCAAATTAACTCGGCTAAAAACTGTCAAAAAATCTCCCACCTTAGGGAATACACACTAACCTGTCTGCCTCCTCCTGCTACAATGCCCCCCCACCCCCACCAACCAATCCAAACCTCCCTGCATCACCCCATGACCATCCATGGGCCAACATAGCCCTGCACTCTGCCCTTCCTAAAACCTGTCTATCTGTAGGTAAAACACATGCATACACATGCATACATATACATACACACACAACAATATATATATATATATATATATATATATATATATATATATATATATATATATATATATATATATATATATATATATATTACCACGCCTTTAACCACTAAAAATGGGTGGCGCTAAAAGGTGTTACTGCTTCAGTTTCTAGGAAAGCCTTTTAGGATAAAGTTGCCACTGCCACGCCTCATCCCACGGATGTTCATGGGTTTATGTGCCT
>NC_089793.1:34894451-34901951 GCF_040412425.1 Macrobrachium rosenbergii | reverse complement strand
TATATATATATATATATCTTTGTGTATGACCTCAATACTTTGATTCCGCAGATATTAAAAAATCTAATCCAGAATTTTTTTTTTTTTTTTTTGCGTAATATAGTTCCCCTTCATATAACTCACTTCCAAATCAATAGATGTATGAGAACCTAACACTTAAGATATTTACTAGTAAAATCGATAAAAAAACTTCTAGAAAAAAGAAAATTATTTTAGTCATGACTGAAACGGATAAAGCAAGTGATATTCCTTCAGTTGCAAGCAACCAAATTACAAAATATGTTTTCTTGAAATTGAAAATGTAAACCCACAAAAAGCTAATGAAACATTACCATCGGTTACAGTACATATTATCAACGTGATTCAAAATTTGCGCACATTCCTAGGAACAAAGGGAAAACCGCTTATGTAAATAAGACTTGTGCCTTCCAAAATTACTTTAAAACACGTTACCACTGATGAGACGACGATAAATCAAATTGGTGAGCTTATTACTAGCGAATTGTCGCGGTTATTGATACACATTTCGTTTAATTCCTTGAAGATTACATCAATCCATATATCTGATGCACATGGAGTATGTAAGATAAATGTCATAAGCTGGAAAGTTTTCTGTCATTTTAGTTGCCTTTCCGTCACCTTAATTCATCCACAGGTCAACCAAATTCATTTCCCGAATTCAGCCTCCCCGCCCAACCACTCCCAATCACTATTTAATCTCTATAATTGCAAATAAATCGACTAGATTGTGATGGAGGGTTGATCGTCTGGGCACATCCCGTTTTCGAGAATCGTTCAACAGATATTCCTCGAACTATCGTATCACGTCTGAAAAATTGTCGAGTTTAAGAGCTGTTGCTGCCCAGATACGAAGGTCTCACGGTGCCCAGTGAATTCTTATTTACTACTCCTCGAGGCCATTCAGAATGACCTTCTCTTTTCTTTAGTAATTCGTGGAAATACGATGAAGTGGTCCTCAAGTCCTTGTTCTTTTCTGAGAAGGAATCTGAAGAAATTTCTGAGCAGGATTTTGAAGAAATTTCTGAGAAGGATTCTAAAGAAATTTCTGAGCAGGATTTTGAAGAAATTTCTGAGCAGGGTTCAGAAGAAATTTCTGAGAAGGATTCAGAAAAAAATTCTGATAAGGATTCAGGAGAAATTTCTGAGAAGTATACAGAAAAAAAACTCTGATAAGGATTCAAAAGAAATTTCTGAGAAGGACTCAGAAGGAAAGTTGGGTCAATATTAAAAATGATTTCGCGAGTCACGCCGATGCAATTAACATCGCTGTGCCCTTGAGGGGTGGGAGGGTAGTCTGGTCACTTTTGGAACGCTGCAATGACTGAGCTTTCGTCGGGGCAGAGAGAGAGAGAGAGAGAGAGAGAGAGAGAGAGAGAGAGAGAGAAGATAAAAACTGATATCTATCTCATTGTCAAACAGCCAAGTCCAGACAGATGTGAGACAAAGAGAAACAGGAATATCTTACTCGGGAAGTTCACCTAAAAAAACTCTCTCTCTCTCTCTCTCTCTCTCTCTCTCTCTCTCTCTCTTTATTTGCAAAATTCGCGAGATATATCAACCTTTCTTTCTCAACATTTACTACGTGACCGCTTCATCTTGATAAGTTTTACCTTTTTTTCTACAATTTGCAGTCAGAAATCTACTCTTCTTTCCCATAATGCAGATTTGGTTAACGATCCCTTCTTACATTGCTTCTCCTGCTTAAATAGCCACCGCTCTTACATTTTCAAGCCTTTTGCAGAAATCCTGCTGTCTTCTTTGCTTAGGCTCCAATGAAGAATAAGAGGAATTCATTTCTGGTGATAGAAATTCATTTCTCGCTATAATGTGGTTCGGATTCCACAATAACCTGTAGGTCCCGTTGCTAGGTAACCAATTGGTTCTTAGCCACGTAAAATAAATCTAATCCTTCGGGCCAGCCCTAGGAGAGAATCAGCTCAGTGGTCTAGTTAAACCAAGGTATACTTTTACCTAGGCTACTATATCAACTATCATTTCTCCCAAATAACCATCTTCCATTACGTTACCTCCCAAATACCAATACAAACCAGCCAATCCTATTATTATACCTTCTATACAATATTCACAAATGCACATCCACATATATAAGAATTCAGGAAAATTCTTCTAAACATTTAAATTCTCAAAGATAATAAATATTCATCTACACACCAACTGATAGACATTTTTTTTCTCTCTCTTTAACTATTCCCACTTCATTTCATAAACTACATCATCAGCTTATTGAAGAAAACAGGAATTTGCAAATATATCCATACATACATACTCATTAACTACGCACACACATATTATATATATACATATATAATTTATATATATATATATATATATATATATATATATATATATATATATATATATATATATATATATTTAGATATGAAACTATATGTATAAATATACGGGTGTGTGTGTGTGTGTGAGTGTGTGTGTGTTTGTGCATGGTTTTGTAAACGTAAAATAATTTTTTTTTTTTATCTTACAGTCCAGAGGAAATATTTCTTGAAATCAGGAGACCCTTTGGTCACCAGGAAGAGCACGGGAGTTCAATTCTTTGAGTGAGGTTGAGTGTATGGGGAGTTCTTTTCAACCTGGTGCGCGTATTTTGTCCTATATCAAGTACTGGTGCCTGATAGAGAAGTGCATGGGACTTACAGCATCACCTAAAAATATTTGATAAAAAACAGGAAGTTAATAGATATTTGAATCATACATATACATACATTATATATATATAATATATATATATATATATATATATATATATATATATATATATATATATATATATATATACATACATAATTATATCATATCATATATGTATCTGTCGAATGCTGATTCAGAAGTGGTGTCCACTGTTTTAAGAAAACACTTCTCTAATTTTCTGAATCTCTTCGTATCCTGAAGGCTAAGCCTACGGAAAGAAAAAGATGAAAACGGTCGCTGCATTCTTCCATTTATCCTCGTTTGCCGATAGGTGTTTCAGCCGCGAATTCTTGGCTATCATCAGGACTAAAACAGATCTGCACTCCAATGTGTAGCTGAGTGTAGTAAAAAAAATTAAATAAAACAGGCATTGAATTAAAAGTCAAGATATATGTCACACATCAGGATGAGTCCACATGAAGCTTCACAACTCAGGCTCCTCTAACTTCAGTGGGTTCTGATGATTTGAGACAGAATTATCCCCTGATGGACAGGACAAAATAGCCTGAAAATAGCCTAATAAAGCACCTTGATATTCAATGAAGGCTGCTGAAGAGGAATGCTCACTGTTTCAGAGACCACAATTCATTCAGAGCCATCTTTATGATGAATATTTGTTTGTCTCTAAGAAGGCCATTTGGACATTCTTGAAATCACACCTACACAATGCTGGTGGGCGGCTTCGATTATACATTGGGATTGAAGTATATCTGCCTTTGTGCAGGTGGATGTAACTACTGGGTATTTTAACTCTACATAGGAACAGTTTTCAACTTTTCCTTCAGTTTTTAGTCCTGAGGACAACACGAGATTCAGAAAATTACAAGAAGTGAAAATAGTGAAAGCAGCAAAGAGACACACACACTAATATATATATACAGTATATATATATATATATATATATATATATATATATATATATATATATATATATATATATATACGATATATATATATATATATATATATATATATATATATATATATATATATATATATATATATATATATATATATATATATATATATATATATATATATATATATATATATACACACCAAAAAGAGAAAGAATGAGAGGTCGTTTGCGTGTGTCTAAGGTGACAGGGGTCCATGCGAACAGCCATGAAGCCTCAACATCCTGTGTGTCACACCTGCTGACCCTTGATGTTAACTTATGATAGCTAATTCCTGCCTCAAGGTTACATTTCGGCAGTGAGATCATTTTACGAAACGTTGATATCATGAGTAAAAAATTATTATAATGCAATATTGTGTGTGTGTATATATATATATATATATATATATATATATATATATATATATATATATATATATATATATATATATTTAAATTATTTAGTTTAACACTGAACCCTAATCACAAATACACATACACACACACACACACGCACACACACACACACACATATATATATATATATATATATATATATATATATATATATATATATATATATATATATATATATATATATATATATATATATATATATATATATATATATATATATATATATATATATATATATTGTGTATATATATACATATGTCTGTGTGTTTCTGCTTCGTATACGTGTATCGATCTATCTATCTATCTATTTATCTATCTATGTATACGCAACGTGAGTATATCGATTATATGTGTATGTCTAAATTTTTATACACAGGCATGCACATTACAAAATATACACTGTATATATAAACACACATATATATAAATATATACATTATATATATATATATATATATATATATATATATATATATATATATATATATATATATATATATATATATATATATATATTTTACAAAATGACGACAGCTCTAAAATCCTCTGAAAATAAACCGTAGACTTTTTCCCGCGTTCTGTCAACGGGCGATCCATTATTTGACGGGACTAACCATTATTTACGACCGCAATCGGTAGAATTTTACTTGCAATAATTGCAGCCAGAACCTATTTTTGATGGCAATAATATCGCTAAATAACGATGCAGAAGTCCGTAAACTTCGAGTTTACGATGTCTTTTCAGACATGAAATTGGAGTCATTACACAATAATTCTCGCGAAACATTGCAACAATGTATGTATGTATGCATGTGTTTGCATAGAAATTATATTCTTGTGTGTATATATCACAAAATTCACATATGGCCTCCGAATTAAGCACATATAACTTACATGTAAATCCAGTTCGCCATGAAGTCTTCAATCAACCAAATATCTGAAATTGGCGGCAACTGAGCAACTGCAACTGTACTAAGCTTTTGCTCGTTCGAAGTTTCATCTGGTGCATGAATCATTCAAGGTACCAGTATCGTTTGCAAGGAAAAGACGGTACAAACGCACACACACACACATGAAGGAAAACCAACTTTTCTTTAATTCCAAAAAAAAAATTCAACTTCAGAATGATTCTGGGTCCCAATCCGGCACTCCACAAATTAACATGAAATATGTTATTACTGCAGATTTTTGTTAGGATGTGCATAGGCTTGTTTAATGTTTTATTTTTCACATTTCTTTCAGTTAGCACAGAGTCAAACTGGAAAAATTTATGGTCAAATTACTGTAAACAAATTGAGGTTCAACAACCTCACCTGACCTAAACTAGCCAGCGCCCACTAGGCAATGTAGGTGCCAAAATCGACAACCAAGAAGGGAATTAATTTTCAGCACCGTAACATATACAGTACAAACAGAGCAGCAGCATTTCCAATAGCAATAAAGATGGACACACAGCGCACAAGTAATAATATTTCTGCAGCAATACAGCAACTATAATTTATTGCAGTACTCATATGTTTCTTTTCTTAACCAAAGATTACCCAGTAATCGTATGTTGTCTTAATATTATATTTTCTTCATATACATACATACATACATACATACATAATATATATATATATATATATATATATATATATATATATATATATATACATATAATATATACATGTGTGTGTGTTTGTGTACGTATGTGCTTACGTATGTATTGTATGTGAGGGCTAGCGCCGCTGACCAGTGGTACAGCACTGGGCTCACGTTTGCGTAATCCATGGATAAATCTATTCCTGCCACCCACCAGTAATCCAAGAAGTGAAAACTGTCGATACCAGCGTCAGCTAAGCACCAAAGAAAGGGCATGGGTCTACCGCCCTCATCCCCAAACGCCTGTTGAAAACCGAAAAGTCTTCTCCCTTCATCAAAAGTATTTTCAGCACAAACTGACATCGAAAAAAGTACAAGGGGACGGTACATGGACGAACATCATCCATATGAATGCACAGAGTATGTATGTTATGTGTGTATGTATCTATGCATGTATGCAAATATAGCTTCCGAGCAAAATTTAATTTGCGAGAGGATAAAGGATGTTATAACCCAGATCATTTGTTTAAAATTCTCCGCACTTGTCAAGCAAAGAGTAAACAGAAATGCACGAATTAAAGCAGAAGCATTCAACCGTAATATAAGATGCACCGTTTTTCTCTGTCAACTACGAATGTGGTTTATTTGCAAGCCTTAGTTAATCACACAAATATATATATATATAGATATATATATATATATATATATATATATATATATATATATATATATATATATATATATATAGAAATCATCAACACACAATCACGTGTGGAACAGAAATAAATTTCTGACTCAGTCAAGGATCGAACCCAGGTCTCTCAGGTGGAAAGCAAGGTTTATATATATATATATATATATAAACCTCTCTCTCTCCCTTTCTCTCTCTCTCTCTCTCTCTCTCTATATATATATATATATATATATATATATATATATATATATATATATAGAGAGAGAGAGAGAGAGAGAGAGAGAGAGAGAAGAGAGAGATGTTTATATATATATATATATATATATATATATATATATATATATATATATATATATATATATATATATATATATATATATATATATATATATATATATAATATTCATGTGTATGTGTGTGAGTGCGATGGTATTAACTGTAAGAGAACCATTTCCCAATTTACGGTCTTTTTAATGGCTCCAATACACTATTGAAGCTACTCATCATGACAAGTAGTAAAGCAGCTTTACTGGTTGTTTTAGTGATGGTAACTACTCCATCAGTGATGTAAATTTGATTTCTATATCCAAATTTGTTCATAACCTTTAAATAATGTGAGAACTATAAGAAATATAAATCTTCTAATGACTAATCGATTCCCGCATATATCAGGGTTTTTAATGATGAATAGTGCATGCTAATGTAGTCGTCAAATAATAATAATAATAATAATAATAATAATATAATAATAATAATAATAATAATAATAATAATATTATTATTATTATTATTATTATTATTATTATTGTGTATTATTATTATTATTATTATACTGCAATAATAATAATAACAATGAGCATCCTAAGCAAGCTTTCAAGCTCACCCAAGAAAAGAGAAAAGAAATCATAAGTACAATAAAGATCCGAATGTTGATAAACCAACAATAATAATAATAATAATAATAATAATAATAATAATAATAATAATAATAATAATAATAATAATAATAAAGACGAAGATGAAGACGGGTAAGTAATTTCTAAAACATGATTACTAAGAAATATGATACGGGTGTTTACAGTTAAGATCACTAAAAAACTTATATGATGATCAATTCATGAATTACAATGAAAGCTAAAACATTACATATTCTTAT
>NC_089793.1:34881951-34889451 GCF_040412425.1 Macrobrachium rosenbergii | reverse complement strand
ACATATATATATATATATATATATATATATATATATATATATATATATATATATAGAGAGAGAGAGAGAGAGAGAGAGAGAGAGAGAGAGAGAGAGAGAGAGAGAGAGAGAGAGTAAAAATATTTAGGTCAATTGTAACTTTACATGAATAAAAAACTATAAAAACAAAGTTTGGAACTAATAAGAAAAAAAAAAAAAAAACAACGACTTATAAGTACGTCACTATCCGTAAAACACCAGCGACAGCGTGAACAAATACACAAAGACTGTAACTTGGATCTCCCATTTAAAATGCAAAGCTTTTTTTTCTATTCCTTTTCTTTCTTTCTTTCCTTTGCTAAGAGGAAAGGATACAGGTGTTTCTGTGTGTGTGCGTCCGTACCTAATGCCCCGTCTCCTTTATGAATGTATGGACGTCCTTACTATGGTATGGTGGGTATGCACCCACAGTTCGCCCATAGACTGGACCCATAGATCCCAAATCCGCCCACTCGTTTCGGACGCAAATATATACGTTGGTGGCGGTGGTTGTGGGACACTGGGAGATTATAAATAGTGGCCACCTTTAGGATTTTTTTTTTTTTAAAGGAATGATGGAGAATGGACGCTCAAAAGGAGAATGAAAACTGGAGTGAGAATGATAGGTGTCTCTCACCAAGAGGTCAGTCAACCTTTGGATGTGTGTTGTAAAGAGGCAAGGTATACGGGAGGTTCTCTCTCTGCCTTCACACAAGGGTATCAGCAAACTTCAGCGCGTTACAGACAACTGTTACCATTTCCAAGTCTGCAAGACGTGACGTGGTAACAGTTTAATGATAACCTTGTACATTAATGGATAAAACTGAAATTATAGAAAGGAAACATAATCAATAAACGAAACGTAGGAAAAATTACTTAAGAAAACACGTATTTCAACAAGTTCGCTAAATATAATTTTCAGTGTTCGGGGCAGCATTCAACAACAAGCAAAGATATCAATCATCACGTGAGTTATATTTAGATATTCGGGGAGATCTTTATACATGTGTCTCTCTCTGTTTACGAAGAAAGAACGTTAATTACTCGATCTTTTATCCTTCTTTCCTTCGTCGTCATCATCATCATCATCATAATATTGCAATTCGCCTCATGACCGGTCCAGAGACACCGTCGGCTCAACATGCATAGACTGCGGATGATAAAATGCCCTGAGCTCGACTGGCGTTGCGTGCTATCATGATTTATTCGCTGGATTATTTTCTTTTCTTTCCTTCGGAAATTGTTTCTTGTCCTCAGCCATGACCAGTCTCTCTGTCTTTCCCTTTCTCTCTCTCTCTCTCTCTCTCTCTCTCTCTCTCTCTCTCTCTCTCTCTCTCATTTATCAAGACCACACAGATTGATTTCTCCTTACTCTCTCACTCAAAGGCTTTTCCTTCCATAAATAGATTAAACACAGACTCTGTCTTTTTAAACTCTATTTTTCAAAGGAGAGAGGAAACTCTCTCTCTCTCTCTCTCTCTCTCTCTCTCTCTCTCTCTCTCTCTCTCTCTCTCTCTCTCTCTCTCATTTACCACCACCAGAAAAAAATATTCTCTCTTTCATAATGTTGAATCTATAAGACCTACAGAAGTTGTTTATTAACTTTACGTCTTTAATCTCTCTCTCTCTCTCTCTCTCTCTCTCTCTCTCTCTTCGTAAATTATTTCCGATATAATTGTTAATCTCCTGTTGCTATTGCTTCCCTCGCGCTGTTATTAAAATGATGGTCTTTTATTGTACTTCTTTTCTTCTCTCTCTCTCTCTCTCTCTCTCTCTCTCTCTCTCTCTCTCTCTCTCGCCAAGAGCGCGAGGATTTGGCTCCGAGGGTCGGATGGGGGTATACGAGGAACGTGAGAATTAGTCAGTGGGTACAGGAAACCATTTGGGCGAGTGTCCGAAACACGCGATTACGTATTTGCTTGCGAAAATAAGATCTACGCGACGTAGGCGTCATCTATTAACCTAGTGTTCTGTTAACTGAATTCAAGTTCAAGTGTCAGTTGGCTTAAAGGTCTCAAACGGATTCGTAAAGTTCCTGTTGAATGCCAAAGTCATCGACTTCGGACAAGGACGCAAGTGACGGAAGGACAAACACACACGGGAAAAGCATATCCCCAGAGAGGTACATGGTCTTATATTACAATTAGTATCTTGTACTTCCATGCAGGACATGAGAGAGAGAGAGAGAGAGAGAGAGAGAGAGAGAGAGAGAGAGAGAGAGAGGGGGGGGCAGGACAAGGGTCATGCTTATTCAGTAATTGAAAATAAACGTGGAATGAGTAAGGGAATAATATTCCTGTGACGCGTGAACTTCCTCTGGAAAACAGAGTCTTGAGAGGAACGTTCGAAAATTATTCTGAAAATAGCGAATGGTCGTTATTTTTCATTCATTTTCTATTTCCTTAATGCATTGACAGTCCCCTGATATCAACATTAAGACTTAATAATTGACTTTGTATCGACTTCGATGACGGATACAGAGGCTGAGGTGGAGAGACTCTAGAAGCTGTATATCAGTATTGATTATTTTCGTCGATCCATGCACAGAAACGAAAACGAACAGAGGTTACATAACTACAAAAAAACAGTACAGAAGGAAGGATACATTACGCAGAGAAAGAGAGAGAGAGAGAGAGAAACCTGCAGAAGACGCCATTACTAACCACTCAACTACAGGATACGTTCTTTCCAGTAAAGCATTAACTTTTTATTCGCTGGAAACGAATTTACAGACATCATCCAAGAGCCCCATCCCCAGAATACTTTCAGCCCCCCACCTACATCTTCCCCTCCCTCACCACCCCTCCATTTCCCCATGGGAACGAAAGGCAACTGCAGGAAACACTTTGACTCTTGCAAGCAAACAAACCACGCCGCCACCATGCAGACTCATCAACTGACCAACAAAAAGCTTCTTGCCTGCGAGCGATACATGATGCGTAAGCACTGTAGGTAGGGGACACAGCGACAGGAGGAGGAGGAGAAGGAGGAGGAGGAGGAGGAGGAGGAGGAGGAGAAGGAAGAGGAGGAGGAGGAGGAGGAGGAGGAGGAGGTTAGTATGAGAAGGAAGAGGAGGAGGAGGAGGAGGAAGACAGGGGGAGAAGGAGTAGAAGGAAGGGACGTAATAGCAAGGTGGAGGGGTGATTGCTTAAGAAAAAAAATCACCTTCAAAATGTCCTTCCTTTTCCTTTGCGCCTTCAGGAACCATCGAGAGATCCTTCAAATTCGGTCTGTTTAAGGTTATGAGAACTTCCTTCACGACTGTGTCCTTTCATCTGTAGGGTGTAACAGAAGAACGAACGAAAATTCCAATTTCTTGAATTCTTTCGTTTGAGATGACGTCACATCCTTAGAATGCCTTTCACAAATCTATGGATTCAATGGAGTTCTAGGTTCCCTCAACGCCACGCTTTTACTTGTATCTGATCTTCTCCAAGTTCAGGTTATTTCCAGAGTCTAAGTGACTTGCCATACGAATTAATGTATTTTCTTTTCCTGTCGGCAACATCACTTGAACCGTCCGCCACCTTACAGTACACCTTTGCAGGGGAGATCTTAGCAAACCCGCTCGCGAAACGAAAAACCTCCCTTACATTATTTACTTATTTTCGTCTTCAAGCGATGCCGAGGAAAAAAAACCCTGCACGTAATAGATTTATTCATTTTTTCCGGAATTTAATGGACTTAAACATAATTAGGTAATTGGCAGAGTTAATTCGATACTTCCACTCCGAACTTTTATCCTTCTCGGCCAGCGCGAAACATCTGCTAAACGGAGGAAGGAGAAGACTCCCCTCAGCTGGTATGCTTCATGTGCATGCTTGTGTGCATGAGGAGGAGCGCTTGCGCACGCGCAAAGCCCAGTGAGTGACTGCATGGGTCGCAGCTGAGCCGTGCATGGTAACTAGAACCCCCCAACTGAAATTCACTTCAGCGTCTGTTAGAACCAGAGATGAATTCACTGCTGACAGGAGGCTGCACGACTTCGAGATTTTCTTTAATTTCATCATATACATACATACATACATACATGGTACATTATATATAACTATACACACATATATATAATATATATATATATGTATATATATGTATATACACACACACACATATATATATATATATATATATATATATATATATATATATATATATATATATATATATATATATATATATATATGTATGTATATATATATATATATATATATATATATATATATATATATATATATATATATATATATATATATATATATATATATATAACAGCTTATTAGAACATTACTGAAGAGTGTTTCATTGAAATATTTTATTTTATCAATTACTGAGTGAAAGTTTATATATATATATATATATATATATATATATATATATATATATATATATATATATATATATATATATATATATAGTGTGTATGTATATTTGTATATGCAGAAAAGACGTGATGACTCATACAGTTTTGTTCCTTACGCTGTCTTGTTGTCAGCTTGCCTGTTCTCCATATTCGTATGTTAAATGCTCATAACCGAAATATATCTAAAGTCCAGAATATATCAGAATCAGCGCGAAGGATCTTTTTACCATATTTCATTTCGTCCTGAAAGTTTTTAATTCTTCCTTTCGCCGGATCCGTTGGTGCATTGTATGCATCTATTCATCATTTATATGTGGCTGCTTGCAAGCAGGGACAAGCATCATTCTTCATATATATGCATTTGGGAGCAATTGCCTGTGTTGGTGTCCTCTCAAATGGAATTCATGTATATATTGTGTCACTCTCTGTGGAGTTGGACGTTCACTGTCTCCTTTCGTTTTCGTCAGTTCTCTCTCTCTCTCTCTCTCTCTCTCTCTCTCTCTCTTACACACACACACACACACACACACACACTCTCTTCTCTCTTTCTCTCTCTCCCGCTCTCTCTCTACCTTACAGACACACACGCACACGCACTCTCCTCTCCTCTCTCTCTCTCTCTCTCTGTACCTTACAGACACACACGCTCTCTCTCTCTCTCTCTCTCTCTCTCTCTCTCTCTCTGTACCTTACAGACACACACGCGCGCTCTCTCTCTCTCTCTCAGACAAACTTAGACACAGTTTACCGTTATTCACTGCTAGGTATGCTGACATACTTTATTTGGTGTAAGATTAAATGGTATAGCGTTGAAGAGATTTCATGAAGTACAGAGAAATAAAGAAGAAATAACTTCCACACGAGAAGTAATAAAGTGTACATATGAAATATATAATACCAATAGTAATTATTATTATTATTATTATTATTATTATTATTATTATTATTATTATTATTATAAACAGTAACCCAAGCTAACATAACACTCAGTCCATACGTACAATTTTATTCAGTCCCATTCATGGAAATTCTAGGCGATATTTATATTCAGCAAAAGATTCTTTTTTTATATGAATGTCACAGCAGCTCAAGCGCGTACTATTTACGCTGAATCTGCGGTTTAACAAAAAACCCCACAATGGACTTTTGCGGTTAAACAAAATCCAACAATGGCCTTCCGTGTCTTTTAATTAATTGCAGAGAGAAAAAGTTTTATTAACAAAAAACGTCATGACAAATTAAAATGTTTCCCGTGAACGCAGAGGAAAAAATATATGAAATTATAATTGTGAAAGGTGGATATATACATGATGCAATGATTTTGTGGTTGTATAAGTAATTTAGAATAATTCTGTAATGAATTAATATAATAACTGATTTATTTAGGATAAACAGTAACTAAGTTTATAAGTGTATAATCATTTCAAAGATGCCATTACACTTATAAATATACAAAAATTAACTGCAGCTTAACATTCGAGATCATAGGAAGAGTTAAAAGCTTAGTGAAGAATTTGTAAAGCATAATAATAATAATAATAATAATAATAATAATAATAATAATAATAATAATAATAATAATAATGTTATACCATAAAAATGCTTTTCAGACAGTAAAGCATACATTGAAAACCACTCAAAATAACGCTACTCAAATATTCATAAATGTATGTAGATGCCTTCATAATAATAATAATAATAATAATAATAATAATAATAATAATAATAATAATAATAATAATAATAATAATAATGAAAGTAACGATGACGATGATGATGATTGTTCTGCTGATGAATGTAATCAACTTGACCTTGCTACAGCAAAGGGAAATTAGACCTGAATGACCTAATGAAACCAAAACAGGCAAATAAACTGCTGCTCCAACGAAAAGTTCCAGCAAAGACAATAGGCGAATGGGGGTAGGGAAGGTTGTTGGGGGGGGTGGCGGGGGAATGATGTTAGGGGAGGGTGGACGTGGGAACACAGGAACAAAATAAACAAAGGGAAATAAGCAATATAAAAATAAAGCTTTGACTTGGTTGAGGTCTGCCTAAAGGATTAAGGCAAATTCAATTGAGCGGGAAACCTACACAGGAGGTATTACACGTATGGAGGCAAGTGCAAATATAGGAGAACGGTGGTCTTATTAAGGTTCAAATGTGATCCCATTGCAACGGGTAGACAGATAGACTGATGAGTTAACAGAGACGGTAATAGATATAAACGAACACACACAAACATAATATATATATGCATATTTATATATATAATTTATACATATATACATACATACCTACATACATATATACATACATACACATTTACATATCGCAGTCACTCGCTCACACAAACGCACGAGAGAGAGAGAGAGAGAGAGAGAGAGAGAGAGAGAGAGAGAGAGAGAGAGAGAGCCAAAATTAAACATTCACGTTAAAAGCCTCACCACCATTTCACCATTTGGAACGCAGCAATCAGCAATAACTAAAAAATGCAAAAAAAAAGAGAGAGGAAAAAATCATGAATGTAATAAACCAAGCACATCGCTTGTCCAATAAGTGCAGCAATGGTTATCTATTTTCTTTTTTTTTCATATTTCAACTCTTTTCTCTTATTCATTCATTTATCTATTTGCAATACATTACAGCATTGACGTGTCAGTGCCCTCACTCCCAACGACCTCTCTGTCTCTGTCTCATATATAAATGTAAATATATTCGTATATATATATATATATATATATATATATATATATATATATATATATATATATATATATATATATATATATAATTATATACACATACATACATACACACACAAACACATATATATAAATATATATATGTATATAAATACAGTATATATATACATATATATATATATATATATATATATATATATATATATATATATATATATATATATATATATATTACAAAAATCAACGGTATTGAACACTCGAATACGGTTATTTAAAACGACAAAAGAGGAAAGTAACAAAAAATAAAAAAGCTCTTCGATGCATCAACGTACATTTTTACAATTTCGCTTTCCTGCGACTCCATAATCCTTGGGTGAATTTTATCATTTTAATACTCTTGCTTGATTGCATTTTAACATT
>NC_089793.1:34866951-34876951 GCF_040412425.1 Macrobrachium rosenbergii | reverse complement strand
ATACATTAATATTACATTAATACACACACACACAATAATACAATAAAGTTTTAATAAAATTATGAAAAAGAAGTTGTAGGTATTTAAATAAATACACTAGATTTTTGTAATTCTACCAACAATTTTAATAACTGTTATTATTATTATTATTATTATTATTATTATTATTATTATTATTATTATTATTATTATTATTATTAACAGATAATAATGTAAGCAATATTGTAATACAATGCGTCTTGACTTCCACACGTTTAAAAAACTCAATATTGTTAACAATTCCTTATTAAAAACTACATTCCTTAAAGATATTACAAACAAATTATTTTTAAAAATTTAAAAAGAATCGTTTACATTCTATGTAGGTAAAAACATAAATACTCGTTCCTACAATAAGTAGCTTCTATTTTTTCATTCTTAAATTTTTAAAGATTTTTTGTATTCCGGAATACAAATATTTTTCTTTAAAAATTATGAACTAGTATGATTATTTATTTGGAAAGAAAAAAGTCATACATAATTTTATGTATCTATTTATCACTCTTACTGTGCACACACTATATATTTTTATATATATATATATATATATATATATATATATATATATATATATATATATATATATATATATATATTATGTACATAGATATAAAGATATATATATATATATATATATATATATATATATATATATATATATATATATATATATATATATATATTATATATATATATATATATATATATATATATATATATATATATATATATATATATATATATATATATATATACTAATATATATATATATATATATATATATATATGTATATATATACATATATCTATATATATATACATATATCTATATATATATATATATATATATATATATATATATATATCTAAATAGTTACATGTATATAGATATGTATACATATATATATACATATATACATATACATATCTATATATACATATATATATAATATAATATATATAATTCATTATCAATAAAGACATATACAGACTACTCCAGCCTAATTCCCAATAAACGAGTCATTTACGAATAACGACAAACACATTCATAAAAAGAAAAAATTCAAAAGCTGTAATTTTTGCAAGAACACCTCACAATATTTTTTGTAGCTTAAAAAGGAAATTCTTACATTTTATTTGTAACAAAAACCATGCAATGTTTTTTTTTTTACTTTTTTTTTTTTTTTACATTTCACGTATATTCCCCTCCAACAAATCCCCGCCGCCATACTTATGTCTTTATTGCGTTTCAAAGTGATGTGGAAATAGATGGGACGTCTGTGTGTGATTGACCCTGTTGTGTGCGTTAGCCGTTCTTTGTTTTTCGCCGCAGAGGATATTAAATATGCTACTTGACATGCCCGGCGCACTGCACGCTTTCGCACGCACGCATGCACAGTCATACATTAAATAAATATATTCACACACAAACGTGTATTATAATATATATATATATATATATATATATATATATATATATATATATATGTATATATATATATATATATATATATATATATATATATTATATATATAAATAAATATATATATATATATATATATGTGTATACATACACACACACACACACACATATATATATATATATATATATATATATATATATATATATATATATATATATATATATATATATATATATATATAATGCAGACTTTATAAATTTACAGCCTTAAATGCAAACCTTTATTAAAAATAATATCGACAGAACATTATCACAAATTATTATGCGTTCATATATCATTTATTTATATATATACATATATATATATATATATATATATATATATATATATATATATATATATATACATATATATATAACATATGCGTGTGTACAAGCACACAAATCAAAAATATACGTATTCAAGTATCCAGTGCGTGCGCTGAGTATGTGCGCCTTCGGTGTATTCACCGACCCACAAGTATATACGCACAAACATTCAGTTATCGGTAACAACAAGAGTTGGTACGTCACCGCCGCAAAGTATTAGCGATGATGCCGGACTAGAAGATCCTGGGGTTGGGGTATGGGGGGGGTTGGGACGGATACCCTCGGCTATTACTATACCTCGTTACCTCTTCTCCCCCCCAAGTCATCCCCTCCTCCGTTATTACCTCCACACCCACCCATCTCCCGACGGCCTTCCCAATGTTCACTTATACCCCCCCTCCCCAATCATCATCCTCCGGAGAGAGAGAGAGAGAGAGAGAGAGAGAGAGAGGACCTTACCTTGCAGTGCATGACGCCTGGGAGCCGAATTTGCCCGTTGGCACTCCTCTGCTCAAGACGGCCGGTGATCTGGAGGCGCCTCGAAGCACTCACGATCTCTCAAGACACCAAACGTGAGACATAAACGTCATCCTGAGCATTGATCGCAAAAACCCTCGAAGCTACAACTGCGTCGTCGGCGACGCCGCCTCGGTGCCCGCGCATGCAAGCAACAACGTTTCGGTGCTTGCCGGCATGCACTGGGTCAATCCCTCCATGCAGGCGGCAGCACCAACAGCAGCAGCAGCAGAAGCAGCCGCAGCAGGAGAAGCAACAGCAGGAGGCCACTACAGAAGCCTCCCCTTTTCTTCCCCTCTCCTCTTCCTCCTCCTACTCCTCCTCCTCCTACTCCTCTTCCTCGCTGCACAGATCAACACAACACACACACCCTTCGCATGACCGCCTACCAGAATCCTTCCCTTCCCTTCCTTTCCCTTCTCTTCTCTCTCTCTCTGTCCCCCTCTCATGCAACGAAAGCTCCAGACTCCGCACACACATATAGAGATCCCCCTCATCCCTCATCCTCCTCCTCCTCCTTATTCTTTGCCTTCTCCACTCGCCACTCCAAGGAGAGGAGAGACGGAACACGCGCAGCAGCAGCAGCAGAGGTAAGTGAGAAAGACGTCCTAATTAGTTCATCTCCCAAACGTTGGTGGTGCTTTATTGGTGACCCCCAGACATAGAACAGCTTCCCCCGCTGACAGACGAAACGCCCCAAAAACACTTTTCAGTTCTTATTCTTCTGTTGTGTCTTACGAGTGTGTGTGTGTGTGTGCTTCTGGAGTTTCCCATAGTCGTGTGCATAGACAACATCTCTCTCTCTCTCTCTCTCTCTCTCTCTCTCTCTCTCTCTCAGCCACACATTTTGGTTTTTCGTAACTTTATTCTAAGTTGCATCTTCATTCCCGCCGCTTACGTGAGTGGAGTGATGGATACCTTTGTCTGTTAAACAATAATCTAAATAATGCGGAAAAATGAATTTATTCATCATCAGTTTTTAATGCAGTGTTTTCTCTTACAAAGCCGACTCTGCCACCGGAAAATCAGAGGTAAAAACTGCTTGTGATGAGAGAAAAAGACCACGAAAGAAAGATATATTCAGCCTCCAAGAGAGTGCAGGCGCCTTGCTCAACCACTTACGAACACCCTCCTCTCCCACTTCCCCAGCCCAAGCGGGGAAGACGGGGATGAATGGGGGTTTGAGACGAGGTGGGTCTGGTGGGCGTTGGGGGAATGCAGGTACTCCCGGCAAACTTATGAATCAAACCTCCTTTCCGGGCCTGCTCCTGGAAGGAAGTTCTCAGAGCTGCTGACAGATGGCAGCACCTCACGCGTCAACCGACGCCAAAATTAGCACCCGCCAAAAGCCAGGATGGGGCTCTCAAGGTGCCACGCTGCCGTCCGCTTGGATACACGCCCACCCGACTTCGCCACGTGCACAGCTGCAAGAACCGCTCAACAAGACTGCGCATTTCGCCACATGAATGAACATATTGCTATTTGCTGTTTACTTGAATGTTCAGGTATATGGTTGGGTAATGTTGCTGGACCTGAAGACTGACTATGGAAAATATACATAAGCTCCATTCCTTCCTCGATAACTCAAAACACACCACATGGAGGACAATATACTGTAGGTCTCACCGGTACGCCACTATCTAACGAGTTAGTACACATCGCTGATATGATAATATATTAATGATTATAATAATAATAATTGTTATAATAATAATAATAATACAGCATTTGCAATCCCGTGATGAATATTCTTCCAAACCGGGCGGGGCAGAACTCGGCTATTCACTAAAGGGAAGAGCGTTGCAGCCCCTCCCATGCCCTCCATACAATGACCATAGAATCCATCGCCCTCTTCTAAAATGGCGAACTTATATCACGCCCTATGCAAATAGGGAGTAAAGGACCCCCATCCCATCAAGTTCTTAAACTAGAAACGGCCGAGCGGATGATGACTAATTAATGTGACGCATTCGCCATGCTATTGATAAAATTATATGTACTTAAAATTTGTTGTTCATTATTAGTGTTTTTTCCTTTCTCTTTTTCCTGTCAGTCGAACTCCATTTTCTTCCCTTCCGCATCAGATGTTTGAGAATATGTAGCTTACACTGGATGAGTTTTCTTTGTATTGCCTTTTAACATCATAATGCAACCTTACATGCAAACAACTTTTGTCCTGTTCCTTATGTCTTCCCTGCTTCAATAAGGCTATCTTTATATGTATATATGTATTATTATATATATATATATATATATATATATATATATATATATATATATATATATATATATATATATATATATATATATATATATATATATATTAACTTTTATCACATACATAATAGTTCTGTGTATTATAGAATTATATATAAGTGACCTATTGTTGATGTATATCTATATATATATATATATGTTATTTATTCAGAAAAAGTTTGTCCAAGAAAGCTTGTAATTTTTCTGAATAAATACTCCATTAGAAACCATCCAGTTTGAATGAGGTCCTTAGTAATATATATATATATATATATATATATATATATATATATATATATATATATATATATATATAATATTATATATATATATATATATTCAGATGGTCACCATTAACGAATATCAGTTACAATGTGCAATTAAATTAGGAGCTTTTTTATATGACTTTTTATTCCATATATATTTTATCTCTGAGGCATCATGCAAGTAGGTATCGTGGGTCCATCTTTCGAACACAAGATTTCTCGAGCAACATCTCAAGATGAAAAGTCAATAGTTTGAAAAGCTATTTATCCTACGAATATTGTTATTAAATATCCTAGATAATATTTATCCTACAAATGTTGTTATTAAATAATCTAGACATAATTAATAACGTCATTCTAATTATCTCTACCGGTTAAGTATAAAATATTTAATGAGGATGTTCTACTTACATTTTGCCAATTGCTGAAATTCTGATAATAAAACTAAATAACACTTCTATTGCCAAATATTTTAATAAATGACTCATCATTCATTTCAAGATGTCGCACAGATCTGATAATAAATGGAGTTAATTGTTATCATTGTAAAGTTAAGTTAAATTAACTACTGCGGAGTTCATTATTATATTTTCGTAAAATAGTGCTGTCCATAAAAATTATTATTATTATTATTATTATTATTATTATTATTATTATTATTATTATTTATAGAAGACGGAAACCTAAATCTTTTAAAAGAGATTTTATGTACTTTATGAAAAATTTAAAAAACTGAAAATTTAAAATAAAAACATAAAACTTTCAAAAAGAAAGCTGTGCCTTTAAACAGCACGTCTTGTACTCCAACGGAAAAATAATAATAATAATAATAATAATAATAATAATAATAATAATAATAATAATAATAATAATAATAATAATAATAATAATAATACTCTTCTAATAAAATTTCATTAATATAATTCGAAGTAATGACCCTAATCACTTATCAAAATCTAAAAGATTACTTTCCGCAGATTTTAAAATTTCACCTTAAATGAAAACTAAACTTTATTAATGAAAAAGGCTTTATATAAAAAAATATGATTACGAAGAATCAAACACTCACATAATAATATATATATATATATATATATATATATATATATATATAATATATATATATACATACATATATATGTATTTATATATTATATATATATACGTATATGCACAACAAAGTACACATGTTAGTTTTTTTTTTTTTTAAACAATAAGCCTGCTCCTAAAATGTGGGTGGCTTCAGAGCAAGAGCATAATAATAAGAGGTTTGCAGTAGTATAAAATAAATGCTATAAAAAAGCTGAACTCCAAAAAGACACCGACAAAAACGCTTTAACTGAAAGTAGAGATCGCCTTCATGTACAACTGTATTAGTGCCTAGCGGTGAGAAAAATGTTTCATTTGAAAACTTGAAACAACCTCTTCATTTATTCACTGAAACAAAAAAAGTTCCTGTGACAATCAGCAACACCATCAGTAGAGCATAAAGCAATCCATTTGATGATGAGACCATCAAGATGTCCTTTTCCGTACAAAATATGAAATATGAAAAATTTACTCAACGAAGAAAAAGATGAAGAACTGATTTTGTCTAAGAAATTACCCAAAGGCGGGGAATAAAAAAAATTAAATATTGGTTTCTTTAAAATGAAAAATAAAGACAATTCCCTGAAGAAATTACATCTCAAATAATAATCCTAAGCAAAAAAATTTTTTTTAAATATCAAAAACACTCTTGTTTATTAACATGAAGAAGCAACCTAAACTGCCAATCCCTGAGACAACTCAAAATAAATAACCTGGATATAAGCGCATATAGCCTACCGGCAGAATGTTCAAGAATTTATTTGAAATAATTAGGAGATCGCCGCATAGTTTCACTGTTTATGCATTCAGGTTTACGGGAACAGGGAATATTTTGGATGTCAAAACTTCTACGACAGGATCAAATCACTGGAAGAATAAATATTTTATATTTGCGAAAAATATTTTTAAAGTATTAATGTCACATACACAAATGGCACATATTAAAAATGAATAAATATGTATTTGTAAATAAGTAAACAAATTAATAAATAAAATAAATTTATTAACTAATTAATGAATTTCAACTAAAATAGATGAACTTTATATATATATATATATATATATATATATATATATATATATATATATATATATATATATATATATATATATATATATATATATATATATATATATATATATATATATATATATATATATATATATATATATATATATAAAATATATATATATATATATATATATATATATATATATATATATATATATATATATATATGTGTGTATGTATATATATATATATATATATATATATATATATATATATATATATATATATATATATATATATATATATATATATATATATATATATAAATTAAAATCTACCGGAAACGAAATTTCAAGCAGCAAATTGCATTTTATATAAATTTCTGAATAACTGACTTTTTAAAATGCAAATTTTAAGAGTAAATTTACACTAAATCATATTCAACATCAATCTCTTACTGGACAAACTAGGTAGCAGAAAAATCAAATATGAAATGAAATATTACATAAAGATCGCAATTGTTTTTCCTTTCGGGTCTCTTTATATTAATATTGTGAAGGAAACAATTAAGATTCCAACATGAGAACAAATTTAGAAATGGCTGTTACACAATTATAAAACAATTCTAAAGTACAATTACGTCAGATACTCAACGACTAAATAAAAAGGTTACTGATGAAAGTATACTGTCAAAGCAGAAACATTAATAACCCTAGAAAAAAATAAATCCTAAACTATAAACATCACCTCCCACCCATAAAGTCACGAAGAAAAACAGTTAAAAAAAAGAAGTCATTTTTTCCGTATTTTACTAATATTTATATATCCATTACAACAGTTCCTCTCCTTCTTCTTCAGGTTGTAAAAGTGGTTTTCATGTCATATTTAGGAACGTCTCATAACATTCTTTTCCCTCCTTTTCAGGTTAAAGAGTGAGATTTTCAGCGCGTTTAAATACCCACGTCAGGAGGCCCGGAAATGTGACGCCAAAATATATAGGCGAATCACGTAACGTATTTTACCGCTACAAATTGAGAGCGACGTTACGTTTTGCTTTCGAGCGCATTTTCGAAAAGACAAAAACTACAACTAACATCCTACAAATACTGCTAGTGCCACTACTGTGACTATTAACACTACTGTTACTACCCGTTAAATAATAATAATAATAATAATAATAATAATAATAATAATAATAATAATAATAATAATAATAATAATAATAATAATAATAAACTGATTCACCTTCTGCCTTTTTTTCCTTTTATCTTTGGCGCCGAAAGGTGTGGGCCTTCCGGTTCCTAGTAAGACTTTTGGAATGAGGTTGCTAGCCCCATGAGCTTCTGAACCCTGCTTGTTACCTCAGCAGTCGTTTAAAACCAGATACCTAATTCACTGGTTGGGTCCACAGAGGCGCAATGGCTTATGCCGGAGCGTTCCCATCTGGCCTTGCTCGCCCAGGTAATAATAATAATAATAATAATAATAATAATAATAATAATAATAATAATAATAATAATAATAATAATAATAATAAATGATTTAGCAGTTTAAAGATAAATGTGACAATGTTGATGCCATAAACTTATAAGGGAAGTGGCCCATTTAAACGACAACAACAATAATAATGATAATAATTAATAATAATAATAATAGTTTTACCAGTTAGTTCATATATACAGCAAAATTCCTTTTGCTGGAGCCACATCTTTTTATGGGAACTGTTGCTATTTGAGATTATAAAAAAGAATAAAAATAACAATAAATATGCTGTTATTTGAGATTAAAATAATAAATGAAAATAGCAACAAATATCATACAATCACCGTAACGTACTATAACAATGACAGTCTGATAGGTTGAAACATTTTCCAGTGCATTTTTAAACCTAATATACGTTTATAATATGCATTTCTTAACATTAATATTAACAGTATATATTCTCGTATCTTTATAACATCATCATTATTTCTATCAGTAATAGTAGTAGTACTAGTATTAGTAGTAATGGTTGGCAACTGCAGTATGGAAAAAATTCTAAATCGTTCGTTTCACGGTATTTTTCTTCAATGTTTTGTCGACGTCTCCAAACAGGAAGTGATCAACGCCACAGATGATATTTCTGGACACAGGAGAGTCGTTAAGGAATCTTAAACAACGACTACCGAAGTAGTGAGCAGTTATTAAGAAACGCCGAAAATAAAAGAAGGTCAACGCAGGATCCACGAAAACGACCCTTTAACCGCTCAACTAATAAATGAAGGCAATACTTTTTCTAAAATGAAGCAACACACTAATGCACGGTTATTCCCGGCTTAATCAATCAACCAAATAACCAATGAAGACGGAGACTTCCAGTGAGTAAAGGAGATTAAAAGCAATTCCACAATAAATCTGACCACCACCCCTTCGCCCTCCCCCCTGAAAAAAAAAAAAAAAAAAAAAATTCAACTTATCCTAACAAACGCCATGCTTCTGCAACAAATTTTACAAAAGTATAGGCAGTGCATCACGATAGAAGCAGAACCGGACACACCACTTCAAGCCAAAAAATATAACTACACATTACCTCAGAACCTGCTGTATCAGGCAAAAGTTAGGTGTATTTGCTAACAGTAGCATGTATCCCATATGAGCAATAACTGGGGCATCTTATACACGCTGCATGACTCTATTGGCTTCTTGGTACTGCAAAAGCACTCTCTCAACAGTGCGGCATGCACCCCTAAGGTCCCAGTGATGAAATTACACATTCTATGCCCACGATAGACGATTATGCCAAAGCGCTCATTGCAGAGCACGCAATAGCCAAGCTATTGATGCTTTAAGTAGGCAAATAATTCCAACCGTACTCATTCTGGCAAATATTCGATGTCCTCAATACTGCACCGGTGCAATGATCGATTCCTGCTTCGTCAATTTCACCGCAATTACAAAAATGATGCTCTAATATTTAATATGTGTTTGAACTATGTCATCTGGGCACTGATACGCCACACATGCTCCCCATGCTCTTGCGTGATGCATGC
>NC_089793.1:34854451-34861951 GCF_040412425.1 Macrobrachium rosenbergii | reverse complement strand
TTATATATATATATATATATATATATATATATATATATATATATATATATATATATATATATATATATACACATATATATATATGTGTATATATATTTATATATGTATGTATGTATGTATGTATGTATGTATGTATGTATGTATGTATGTATGTATGTATGTATGTATGTATGTATATATATGTGTTAGTGCAGATGCAACTGTATAAGAATAAAAAAATATATCACACGAGGATAACATAAATATTACAAACTTCCATTTAGCGAATTCATTCAAGTCCGGTTCTTTCTCGCAAGGGAGAACGGATTCCCATTTCGTCCTTCCACAAGCATATACAGAATAGGAATCATTCCCATATTTCATACTGACATGGAACACTTATAGGCAGAAGCTTGTATACAAGCTGTGACAAGTAACCGAAGGCTAGTTCATTTTCATTCATGCACAGCAGATCTAAAGATATTGAATACGATTTCCTCACTATTTTCTGCTATGATATATTATTATTTTCGATGTCAGCGTCAATATTTAGTTTCCCTACAATGAATTAGTCTTTCTATTTTCATATGGGAGGTTTTGTTCAAATAGCATACATTTTATATCAGACACATACACACGCGCATAAGTACATATATATATATATATATATATATATATATATATATATATATATATATATATATATATATATATATATATATATATATATATATATGTAAGTATATATATACATATATAATGTATGTATGTATGTATATATATATATATATATATATATATATATATATATATATATATATATATATATATATATATATACATATATATATATACTGTATATACATACATATATAAATATATATATTTATATGTGTATATATACTATGTATATATATATATATATATATATATATATATATATATATATATATATGTATATATATATATATATATATATATATATATATATATATATATATATATATAATTTAGAAATAATAGTGTTCCCTTTTCAGCGAAAAAAACTGAAAGGTCACCGCCACGCTCGTAATTCAGCTCCTACATCGTGGATAAACCTCTGCAAAACACCCCCAACTTCAGTCATCCGTAAACCTCCATAAAAAATCATCAGCATCGCATCGAAACCCTTATACGTACAGACCTATTCACCACTACCTGGCATGCTCTCTCTGGCTCACTGGATTTGATATTAAGCCAGTCTTTTCCAATACCTCTTCCACCACATATACTTGGCACTTACCAGGTCTTCCTCCCCTCCTTCCTCTTTGCACTTCTAAATCATACTCTCTTTCCAGCACCCTTTATCCTGTATTCTTTCCACGTGACCGGATTATTTCTACACTCTTTCACCTACTCTAACCTTTTTACTTCCACAACTTATTTCCTTATTTCAATTTTTCCTATACTTTACTTACAAAGAAAACAAAAATTTCAAGGCTTTATGCTTTTCCGTTCAATTTCCGCTTAACTTCCACACGTCACTTTCATAAAGGAAAGATGGCTGGATAGTATCCTCATATTTTTCTACCTCGGCTTCCATGAAGTCTCGAAGATTCTTTCCAGTCTTTTGCACGTACTCTGCTACTTTCCTTCTTTTTTATTCTGCTAACATCTTTTATATCTGATGTCATATTTACTGTTCTACAACCTGTAATAAACAAGCCTTATTCTTACTTATATTTAATTTCAGCTTCCTCATCTTGTAAACGCTTTCACTAGTTTTTGCAGATTTTCTTCACTATTCCCAATCAAAACTGTTTCGTCAATAAACAATATATACCCAACACACAATTCCCGAGTCATTTTCTAATATCACACTTCGCACTAATGTCTAGTTTCCAGCATCTGGTTAGGCACACCACTGTATCAGGAGAGAATTAAAAATCAGAATGTATGTATGTGTGTGTATATATATATATATATATATATATATATATATATATATATATATATATATATATATATATATATATATATATATATATATATATATATATATATATATATATTCCTTTACTTAGCAGACTCTCTGCTAAGTAAAGGACTAGTGTCGAAAGGCCTCCGCAGCACTCCAGTGTTTCCGTTTCCTTCTTGGATTTATTTATATATTCATCACGTTCCATATTCATTCAGTTATATATATATATATATATATATATATATATATATATATATATATATATATATATATATATATATATATATATATAGAAAATCATCAACACACAATCACATATGGAATAGAAAATAATATATTATATATATATATAATATATTTATATGTGTGTGTGTGTGCATGTGAGTGCGTGAATTTATAGGTATGTCATGAGAATTACAGTGTGGTATAAAGTAAGTATCACCAATTTTCCTTATCTGACATATGAATAAAAAAAAGCTGTTATTCTTCCGATTATTCAAGCACCCGTATCGTTATTTCAGTATTCCCAAGATATTTTGGCCGTTATATCTAACAATATAGATGTATATAACCTATTTTCAAGAACTGAATGAGCAAGTCATGTCTATCAAATTCACGCTAGAGAGAGAAAAATACGGTTGCTTGTCGTTTTCAGATATTGTTATTAGACGTGAAAATTTTCTCTGTAAATTTTTTTTATGCACAGAAAAACACCAAATAATCTTACTTTATGCGTTTTTTTTTTAACTCAAGTGTTCTACCGAGCGGGTTCTCGGATAACGAATTACAGTACCTTGTAAAAATAGGTAGCAATTGTGATATCCAGCACGTATTTTGGATACTTCCTGCGTTAAATGACTAGAATACTAACCTTAGAATTCCGTTTGTATGACTTATTTTACCGGCTTTCAGTCCATCAGATCACTGTTGAAAATAATCAGTGTAAATGTTATTTTTTCACATAACAATAAAACCATATATATGAAATTGTTATCAAGAGAGTAACCACACGGTTTGTAATATCTCATTTGTGGACTACGATTCATTTTTATTTGGGGCGGACGATTCAGGGATTAAACGTCAGAATGAATGAAAATAAATGTTCTGTGAGAAGTAGATGAAAACATAATGCTCTTTTTGTACACCTAAGCGAAAAACCTGATAGCATTCACTGATACAGTAGTATTATACTAATAAGATGTAACATTATCTCAAGGAACCTCTTAGAATCTGCATGAATACAACTAACTAATACAAATAATATCAATTCCGGTCAAGATGTATGTATTTTTAATCTCAACTGCGTATGAAATGTTAGAAGGAGATTTAAAAGACAACTAAAAACTGACAGTCACTTTTGTTCATGTGCTTAGCCTCTCTTTGGTTAATCCATTAATTGGGTTTATCTAGAACAGATGTTCCTTAACTGAGGTTCAGCCCCAAATGTAATGACCTTTGCTTGCGTTGAAATGGTTTTATACGAATTTGAACTCAGTTATTCTTTGTAAGGCCGAGTCTTCTTTGTAACCTTTATTTCTGTTTCTAGTTGTTTGCTTGAGAATGCCTTTAGATTAAAGACAGAAAGATCTGAATCTGTTGTTTTCATTTTCCCTGGTTATATATATATATATATATATATATATATATATATATATATATATATATATATATATATATATATATATATATATATATATATATATATTTATAATATATATATAATTTCTTATAATCTATGGTTCATGTCACTATGAGTTAATGTAAGATATTTGCGGAATTCAGCGCATTCCAGCGCGGAGATGAACGCCTGATGATCTGGGAAGTCCAGCACCAAGTGGTTGGACGAAAATCAACTTTTGATACAGCAGTGTCAGTGACACGTGTGGTGGGTGGAAGTTTCCTTCACTGTTCTGTACAGAAGCTTCTAGAACCTTGGTCCGGTTATAGCCAGATTCTAAATGTGTTAAAGGAAGAGTGTGTCAATTTGTGTATTGTGAAAAGTAGCCAAGTCTGAAGGGTTCTTGTGAAAGCTTAAACATTCGTTTTTGAGGAGCCGAGCCAGAAAGATTTGCTGGAACACTCTGGGACCAGGATTCCCTTTTGCTGAAAGGATGTTTAGGTGGGAACCATACTCAGCCCGGGCATACAGCCACCTAAAATGAACTTGTGGCGAAATAGACTTGAAAGTTATTAGGGGAAACACATGGAAATAATGTGGAACTGTTAGGTGACTTGGCAGGAGACGGGAATTAATCCACAAACATTATCTTTTCTTGTAACTGTTTGATTTTTGCTTTTGGGGTGTGGTTTGATGGGTTTTTCTATCTATCAAACATATTTTTCCTTTTACATGACATGTTGTTAGACTTGCAGAATAAAGTTTATTTTTGCAAACTAGGTTTGATTTACACACACTTTAGAAAAAGGAACAGAGCTTTAAGAGAGAAAGGGGCGAAACATTCGGGAGAAAAGAGAAGTCAGATTTGCCTGAGAGAGAGAGAGAGAGAGAGAGAGAGAGAGAGAGAGAGAGAGAGAGAGAGAGAAAGGGGTTGTCCTCAAGGCCACAGCTACCAGTGCCAACCTTCCGAGGCAAGGGTCTCACGTCCATTTTTCCATGGAGGGGAACAAATATATATATATATATATATATATATATATATATATATATATATATATATATATATATATATATATATATATATATATATATATATATATATATATTAATATACATAATTATATATATTAAGTATATATGTATTTATGTATATAATATATAATTATATATACATATATAATAATATAATATGCATTAAATTGTAATAACTACAGTGTTCTCTTTAGTTCTCGATTTCTTCACATTTTGGATTCAAATGGGGACTCAAGCGAAAAAAATTTGGACGCCTTGGCAGGATTCGAACCCGCATCTGTAATATCACAACGAGGTAGCGTTATCCTTCTGACTGACAAGCGCATCCAAAATGCGATGAAATCGAGAAATTACGAGGCGTTGTGGTTACAACAATTACAAACGTTATCTGTAAAAAAGTGACCAGCAGATCCTAAATAAATTATATATATATATATATATATATATATATATATATATATATATATATATATATATATATATATATATATATATATGTATATATATATATATATATATATGTATGTATGTATATATTACATATATTTATGTATACATACTGTATGTATACATAACATTATATATATATATATATATATATATATATATATATATATATATATATATATATATATATATATATATATATATATATATATATAATATCAAGCTACAAATGTCGTTTAACATCCAACTCACGCTTACTTCGGAATATCCCCGAATGGAATTATCACCGAAGGGGAATTTTTTAAGTGATAAAAGGATCGGTACTGCCGGGTCTCGATCACTCGACACAGTGCCTTCCAACGACTCCATTCGACGGTCAAACCATTGAGCCATAGCTTCATGATTGCAGATAAATCCCGGTATGATAAAAATTTCATAATAAGAGCTGCGTGTTCCAAAAGTACCAATGAGCTATCATGGTGGAGGTGGGTTAATGCCGAAGCCAAGTACAATTTCCCCACTCTCGACGGGTAAACAAGTACGGCAGATTCGGCATTAACTTATAAATATGACCTCTCTTAGTGGCTCAATGGTGAATGGAGTCGTTGGAAGGTACTGTGTCGAGGGATTGAGACCCAGCGGTACCGATCCATTTATCACTTAAAAAATTCCCCTTCGCTTATAATTCCCCATCGGGGATATTCCCGAAGTAACATGAATTGGATATTAAACGACATTTGTAGCTTCATGATTGTATACAAATCCCGTGTGATAAAAATTTAAAATATATACGTATATATATATATTATATATATATATATATATATATATATATATATATATATATATATATATATATATTCATAATAGAACCTCATTTAAACTGGATGGTATCTAGAGGAGATATTGATGGCTACCAGACGATGAGGACAGCTAGTCCTGGAAAGCTTGTAACTCATCCTGAATAAATATCTCTGCTATATACCATCCAGTTTAAAAGAGGTCCTATCATTAATTGTATTAATGCACAGAACAATTGTGTAAGTGATAAGTTTTAATATGTATATATTTATACATATGTATATTATATATATATATATATATATATATATATATATATATATATATATATATATATATATATATATATATATATATATATATATATATAATTTTTTATCACTGAATGCCTCCATAAAACTGAAAAAATAAAGAAATGAATAGATGCTACTTTAGCGACGTACTTTCCTTACCTGCCATTTTCTGCGCTATGAATTATTTGCGGATATAATCCAACGCCATTGTCAATTTGACCAACCAGGTATCAATATAATCTGGGTGCATATTGCATGACACGCTGCGGCCCAATGATCTCTTGATGAAGGGAAAGGCTCATCGGACTGAACCTGGTCAGAATTATTCAAAAGGACATCAGAGCTGCCTCAAATTGCAAGAGCAATAATCCGAAATTATTGGTGCAATGTTGCACATTCAATCGCGTCACTCACCCCGTGTGTGGCGTATCAAATGTTAATCTGGAAATTCGGCTTCAAACGGGAATGGGAGTGTTTATAGTTTGCGTTTGAAAAATTGATAGGAAAACCGAATCACAAAATGTCTGTAGTCTTGTTGTTGTTTTTTTTTTAGTAAAAACCTGCGTATATAAAGACGAATAAAAATTATTCAGCTTTAAAAGATTGTTTACTTTATCTTTTTATAAAAGATTGCTTACTTTATCTTTTTATAAAAGATTGTTTACTTTATCTTTTTATTTTTAAAACAGGATTCAAAGACACGGCGAAAATTATGACGTAGGTTGACTCTCTCTCTCTCTCTCTCTCTCTCTCTCTCTCTCTCTCTCTCTCTCTCTCTCTCTCTCTCTCTCTCTGACCTTCGTCACAATAGGCAGCATGCCCAGTCCGCAAACTGAGGGACCCTTGTTCGTTTTTCGAACCAAGGTGGTGACAAATGAGCAAGGTCACTTACATACATGTCACTGTTGACCTAAGCAGTAATTCTGTACTTAGCTGTTGGTCGACTGTTGTGGGACGAAGCTTGGTCTCTAAAAATATACCTGGATATTGATAACTATTTAGTTTCACTTAACAAATTGTAAAAAGTGCTGGAGATTTTACTTGCGGATATGGTATTTACAACTTTACAGATACAGTGCAGGCGTAAGCATTTCATATATAGGCTGTTAATATCGTCAGAGCAATATTTTACTTTACAAATTAAAATACAGAGGTAAAAATTGTATAGTGTATATATAGTGTATATGTGTGAGTGTATGTTTGTGTGTGTATTTATGCATAAAAACTGATGTAGGTCACTACTGACAAAAGATATCTTTTTCGTGTCTTTCAGAGCTTCCTGTTTCTACAAAGATGAACTTTTAAATGACACTCCACCCTTTTCCAATATCTTGTTATACCTAAACATGGGGCGTCAAAACTCACACAGG
>NC_089793.1:34829451-34846951 GCF_040412425.1 Macrobrachium rosenbergii | reverse complement strand
TATATATATATATATATATATATATATATATATATATATATATATATATATACACGTATACTATATATTAATAATGTATATATATGTATGTATATGTATATATATATATACTATATATATATATATATATATATATATATATATATATATATATACACATATATATATATATATATATATATATATATATATATATATATATATATATATATATATATATATATATATATATATATATACACATATATATATATATATATATATATATATATATATATATATATATATATTATATATATATATATATATATATATATATATATATATATATATATATATATATATATATATATATACAACCTTTATAGCCCCTTAAACTTAAATAGGCAGGCATCCAAGCACACGCAAACTTATAATAAGTTTTCAATTTCATCAGCTCTAATAATCAGGGAATCAGCAGGAAAGTTTTAAATCTTGAAACACTAGTAACTATAAGGTATTATCCTCATAAACAATACCACTGCAATCACAGAGAAATTAGCAAAATTTCATATGCTCTTCTTACCTAAGAAGATGTACTCTGTCGCCTGAGAAGTTTGCAAAAATACCTACCTGTGTTTTCCCTGTGTAGAAGGTTTTTTTTTTTTTATTTGAGAAGATGAATAATCGAATTATACCTAAATGCTAAAGACCTGTTGTATATTTTGTATCAAGAGCTGCTGTAGAGTGAGATGAGATAACCTTGGCATTGTCAAAGAAAAACAAAACAGTAGCTTTCTTACCTTTGAAGGTTTGATTATAGAGAAAATATTTTTGAGCAGAACTTTCTTCTCAACGATTTTTTTGTCTTAGAGGAATATGATAGCATATAAACTATACCTAGAGACATTTTCAGAGACAACCATACCTTTATAATCCTTACCTTTTCAACATTTTCTTTTTATTTTTAGAAGAGAACCTTCGGCCAATTAAGGTGAAGACTAACTGCAGAAGGCTACTCTTCCCTAACGTATAATTCGTCTTCCACAATAACTGGTGTCAACGAAGTTGACGTAAATTAAAGATCTTATAAGACAACATACCTAGAGTGCTCCTACCTTTGCCGTATCTTTTTGTTGGAATGAGGTGTCGTAGAGTGGAATATCTTGCCTAGTGTCAGAACCACTTTTCCCTCTGAGAATGGATTTCGTTGGAGCCGAATTCAGTGGTGGAGGAGCTTTCTTGGGATTCTTCGTCAGGTATGTCGTCGTTGGTTGTGGTTCTACGGAACTGGTCGAGGTCAACGAAGGGTAGAGTGATGAACCAGTATCTTTGCTTAAAGACCCAACGAGAGGTTTGCTCGGGGGACGGTCTTCCTTGTTGTAAGACGGAGGAGGTTCCCGAGAAGAGATGCCATAGAACTCAGGCGCTCCCGGGTTAGTCCTTCGCAAACCGACCTTGCCCTCACTGCTAAGAAAGAAGAATGAATGAAACTTAGCAAAAAAAAAAAAAAACCACTTTATATAAATACGAAAGTCGATGCTTTATATACAATCACAGCATAAACAATAGCATTAATCATGAAAAGCCAAAGCTCCTCTTCAGAGATTTGAATGGATGACTTGTGTTTTACAGGGCCAACTTTCAAATCGAGAGGACCTGTTTATCATATGAATATCAATTGTAACATTAAAATCACCAGAAAATGCGAGTGAAAAATAACAAGAAAACACCTAAACTACGGAAATAGCTGCTTCATATCTAATATAATCAAGGTGACATCTCTCCCAAAATTAAATTAGTTAAAATTTTTCACCTGGTCTAAAAACCTACATGTGTTTATAATAATCGGCAGACAACGAAATAAATTTAAGGTGCATTAAGATAAACAGAGACAGGCATCAATAGTTAAATGCCAAATAACTAGTAATTAAAGCAACGTGTTTTTAACAAAACAGTAATAACTGCGGCAAAATTTTTAAAAATTAAAATATTTACATTATCATGGGCAATTCTTTTTTATAATTATAAAAAAATTGAGAAGCGTGTTAATTTTAAGACATTATTCTCCTAATTAGAATAGGTTGTTATAATTGAAAAAGGATATTAGAATAAGTATGGGATTATTATTATTATTATTATTATTATTATTATTATTATTATTATTATTATTATTATTGCTACAATGCTGATATTAGTGTAGCTGCTAAGCTTCTTTTTCTCTAATGTATTTTTTATTCTCTGTTATCATATTATTCTGAGAGAGAGAGAGAGAGAGAGAGAGAGAGAGAGAGAGAGAGAGAGAGAGAGAGAGAGAGACACACACACACACACACACACACACACACACCTGAGTTCTCCAAACGTGTCAACGTCGTCTGTCCTACCAAGAGATCCGTTAACTATAACGTCTGATCTCTTACTCGTGGTCGACTTGGTTTCACCTCTGTAAAAAAAAAAAAAAATGGATTTCGCTTTAGAAGTGTGAATGCTGAAGACGACATGAGCCGTTCAACTCTTTAATAATTAGAGGAAGTGCAGCTAGGTTACGAGGGACTGGGCAAAGAGCATTTGCTACTGCTACCAGTGCTGCACACAAAGATCACTGTAGGTGATAACGTCCTACCACTAACAAGAAGTGACTGAAGTGAAAATTGACTTTAGGTGGAGAATGAGTAAAGGTGAAAACTAACTTTGGTTACAAAATTACTAAAGGTGTAAGCTGACTTCAGGAGAAATGTAAGTTAAGGTGAAAATTGACTTTCCAGGTAAAAAAAAAAATGAGTACAGGTGAAAAGTGACTTTGGGTGAAAACCGACTTTAGGCGAAAAATGAGTCAAGGTTCAAACTAACTTCAGGTGAAAAATGAGTAAAGGTGACAAATTACTTTAGGTGAAAAATGAGTAAAGGTGAAATTTGACTTTAGGTGAAAAACAAGCGAGTTACGGTGAAAACTGACTTTGGGTGAAAAATGAGTGAAAGTGAAAACGACTTTAGATAAAAAAAAAATGACTTAAGGTGAAAACTGACCCCAGGTAAAAAATGAGTACAGGTGAAAAGTGACTTTAGGTGGAAAATGAGTGAAGGTAAAAACTGACTTTAGTTACAAAATGAGTAAAGGTAAAAGAGGTAAAAGTTGAGTTCAAGTAAAAAAAAAAAAATGAGGAAAGGTGAAACTGACTTAAGGTGAAAAATGTGCGAAAGTGAAAACTGACTTCAGGTTTAAAATGAGTAAAGGTGAAAACTGACTTTAAAGTGCAAAATGAGTAAAGGTGAAAACTGACTTTAGGTGAAAAATGAATGAAGGGTGAAAAGTAACTTTAGGTGAAAAGTGATTTATTGTGAAAAAGCAGTAAAGGTGAAAACTGATTTTAAGTCAAATGTGAGTAAACCTGAAAACTGACTAGAGTGCAAGTGCACTCATGGTGAAAACTAGCTAATGGTGCTCAATTAGCCATATAAATGAAAACTGGCTAAAAGTGAAAATTACCGTACAAGTAAAAATTTACTAAAATTGAAAATTAGCATAACTAAAGGCGAATATTAACTGATATTGAAACTCTGTAGAGGTAAAGCTTTTTAAAGGTAAGAAGCAGTCAGCCACGTGAATTTTCACTGGGCAAAATAATAAAAGACAAAAATGTATTACAAGTATACCTTTGGCAAGATAAATCTGAGCGAAATGAATTATTTATGAAAAACAGACGAAAAACAGACGAAAAAAATTAGTATCAAATATATATATATATATATATATATATATATATATATATATATATATATATCTTCTTCTTTTAACGTGCTTTTTCCCATTTTTGTATGGGGTAAGCACGATGCCTTCTTTTGAAGGACTTTTGATTTGGCTTTGGGGTAGACCTGTAGTCTCGATCGGCTGCCCTGCCTGACATCAGCTTAGACCCCGGTAGCGTATGTTTCATGTATCATACCCGACCCAACGCCCTTTCTTCCCAGCAGCGAAGTTGTTGCGCGGGTAGGGCTTCAGAGACGTGTGAGATGTTTGTTATGTTTTAGAAGGTGTTGTAGTGGCTTTGTTTTGTGTGTGTGTATTTAGTCTCTTAACCCCATTTGCTTTTTAAGCAAACCTATCCGTTGATTACATATATAATCCCGGGATGTCTACACGGATAGCAAAGTGTCTGCCTCTCTGATCAGTCGGCTGCGGATTTGAACCAGCATACAGACCTCTCGCCAAGTCCGAAGCTGCTGCTGTAACCGACTGAGCCATCGAGGCTCCATATATATATATATATATATATATATATATATATATATATATATATATATATATATATATATATATAGAAGAGAGAGAGAGAGAGAGAGAGAGAGAGAGAGAGGTGAGACTTACTCATCATCTGAATAACCATGGTTTTGGATAAGCTCCTCAACAGTACTGATATTTTTTGGCTTGTTTGTTGTCCTTGATCAGTGCCTGGAAGTAGAAAAAGTAAAATTAATAAGAAGATGGAAGAAGAAGCAAAAGAAAGCTAACAATGACACCAAAATGAATAATTACAAAACTAAACAACTTTGAGATTCTTTGTCTGACAGAACAAGGATACACATACCATATAAGAGGTGTGTACATTATATATATATATATATATATATATATATATATATATATATATATATATATATATATATATATATATACATATATATATATATATATATATATATATATATATATATATATATATATATATATATATATATATACCACATAAAATGTGCACACCCCTATATATATATATATATATATATATATATATATATATATATATATATATATATATATATATACGTATATATACATATTTATACATACGTACACACACACACACACACACATATATATATATAATATATTTAATATATATCTAGTATATAAATCTGTGCGTAACCCAATACACTAAATAAAAATATCGGTGTACTGCACTTGTTTATATATAAAAACCAAAGGTTTAATTACTAATGTACAGAGAGAGACTTACTTCCGATACATGAGGAAACCACCAGCGAGAAGAACTATTCCTAAAAGGACTGCCAGGACACTAATACCCGCAATTAACCCGGTGTCATCTCCTTCGGTTGCAGGTGGGTTGAAGATTTCTTCATCGACGAAGGGCACCGCTTCGTTATACTTCGATTCTGACAACTTCCTTTTTGGGGGAAGGAAAGGCATCATAATAAATCATTTAACTAGCTTGAAAGTATTATTTACTTTCTCATTAACATTTAACGAAGGTAATTCAACTGCCTTCGTTTAACTATCCAATTATGCTCTGGTTGTATTTTAAAAGGTTTTTCAATTAAACACGTCCGTGGATATAAGCCTACCATACTAAACTCGGTTAGAAAAAGACACCATTATTTAGGATGCCCAATCCAAGTGAACACTACAGAGAACGGTCAACTGTGGCCCTGGTCTACCCTTCCCAAAACTGCAGGTTTGAAGTTTTTCACACAAACAATCATTCAAAAAGAGCTCTGGTCGAATATTCCTGTTGCCTTCTTCAGTTAACAGTTAAATATAATAAAAAAGGAAAAAATTCATGGTTAAAGTTTTTTACATACACAATCATGGAAAGAGCTCTGGTCAAGTACTCATGCTTCCCTCTTCCGTTAAAAGCTAAAAACTGATAAAAAAAAAATTCATGTATTATTTCTAAGTTAAATCAAAGCAAAAATTTGATCATATCTTACTTATTCAATTCCTCCAATGTGACCAAGTTTCCTCCTTCGTTCATCGCATAAACATTGACCTCGATCTGCCTATGGTCTTCTGCGTTGGAGGAAGACCTAGAACTAAGGTACTCGGTATGCTGACCAGATTGGCGACGACTGCGGTGTGGAGAATACCCGGGGTATCTCTGTTGAACGTTTGTCGATACGTTGACCTCTGAGTTCACGTACACTTTCGAGATCTGGAGGCCGACCTCACCAGAGAGACTTCGTAGCTTCTCGTCGACCTTCCACACCTCAACGTCGTTCAGTGCCAAAGTATAGATTGAGCTCATGTCCAGGGGCTTGACCTGCCGTTGTGAAATTCAGGAGTCATCAGGTATACATATACAGCATATATATGTGTGTGTATATATATTATATATATATATATATATTTACACACACGCATACTCACAGTATATATATATATATATATATATATATATATATATATATATATATATATATATATATATATATATATATATATATATATATATGTGTATATAGAAAAAATATTTATAGCCTATATAGGATAGATAACATATGAAATGGACAATCAAACCGTTCCCTCCCCCTTGAGAGGTGGGTGGGGGAAGAGGGAGAGGGCTCGGAAGACCGAAAATCCAGAGAATAACGAACATAACATATTCAGAGGGAAATTTTGCTATAATATACCTAATTGTTCGTAAGTGTTACAGCTCACAATTATATTCAGAACAAAGAACAACATTGCAGACAGTAAATGTAAAATAAGAAATTATAATTTATGTTATATGGTTAAAAAAAGGGTCATATACACCAATCAGTAAAAAGTTAGGAACAGGAACGTAGGTCTTGCAAATTCATTTACTTTGTTTTTAATTTGCCATCATATTTGCATAAATTTCTAATATTTTTTTCTGGAGGACTATATGTCATCCCTGGTTTCAAATAATAATAATAATAATAATAATAATAATAATAATAATAATAATAATAATAATAATAATAATAATAATAATAATAATAATAATAATAATAATAATAATAATAATAATAATAATAATAATAATATGCATGAAGGAGAATCGAGTTCCAATATGAAAAATGAACAGATCCTTCAAAAGTCGTCTTGAGGGTCTTTTCACCTGTAATAACATTAAATACAACACGATAAAAAACATACGAATATTAAGGCACATATCTGCTACATGGGTCGAAACTCTAGCATCATATAGCTTCTACAAACATTAAGAAATCAACCTTTTTCCTTACATGGGTGACCCTCTTGCAAGTCTGGCCAAAAAACACATATGTAACAGTTTACCATAAATTTAATACCACTTTCTATATCAGGAGCTTGTAGCGTTTTCTGTATTCAATATTATGCGCTGCCATGGGCGAGGTCTCATACTTATATTACTGTATATGACAGAACTGATATTATTTTGTCAAGTTCGTGTACGCCAACTTATGAGGAACCCTTTATTTATAATTATGTTTATCTCTTTAATGGTATAGGACTCGCAGTTTACCAATATGTAAAATAATGAACATTATCAGTGCTGAAAGAAACCTGATTCACCATCGTTACAAACCCTTGTTGCTGGATTAAATTATGAACATTTTAGGTGAATGCGTCCCATGGCCGTATGATCAATTTTATCGTCTGATTACTTTTCTTATTCACATAGAAAATAAATATAACACCCAAAAAAAGCATTCAAGCATTGTAGTTATTTCCTCTTGGAGCAAAAGGCAAAGTATATGTTAATTACTTAGCGATCATTAATAATTACAAATAGAGAGTTCCGATCTGCGCATGCACTTGATTACCATATGCCAAATTTTCCTATACACATAAAAATCATACTGCCAAAAGCAGCATAAGCTTCCTTGTTTGGTATTTTTATTTTTATTTATTTTTGTTTTTTACTTTCTCGACGAAATATCATCACCAGCAAACAAGAGAATGTACAGTTTCCGTTATTTCTACAAATGCAAGTGAGCATATATCGGCCGTTAGCTATTTCATAATACAACTGAAATCAGGTATTACGTAGCTACACGACTTCAGTACAGTAGTAAGAATAGGTTGCATATCTCCACTGACAAATGCAAGTTTATTTTAAGGTACCTGTTACTTAGGAAACAAGATTCGAAAATGCTCTTAATTAAAAGACTTGCTAATATTTTTACATTGTTTTTATAAGTATATATCCTAATATAGTGTATACTATATTCACTATAATCTATAAACAACAATGACGGTTCACATTATATATATACGCAAGGTTCTATACTGAGATCTTGAATTAATAATAATAATAATAATAATAATAATAATAATAATAATAATAATAATAATAATAATAATAATTTTACAGAAAACAGTTATGAATACATTTAAAATCATCTTGTTTTGACTGATTAAAATAGAATATTCAACAAAAGTATCCTTATCCATTGAAATAAACTAGTACATCGTTTGGATTACAGATATTCAGAGCGGGTTTGGAGTTAAATTTAAGTTATATAAAAAAAAGGGCATTTCTAAGTATTAGCTCCGCACGTACTGAATGGTGCGGTTCCATGAATACGAGAGACCTTAGGGAGCCATATGTTAAAGAAGGGACTGGCTAAAGAAATCTATTATAAAAGGACCTATACTAACCTAAAGTACCCAAACCTAACCTAACCTAGTAGGCCGAGTTCCTTCCCTAAGGGGCCCCGGTGAAGGAAACTCCACGTTTTACCGAAAGGTTCCCTATAACACTGCACATATGCAATGGCAAAAATATAATAAGTTCTGAGGTTAATTACAGTCGAGCGACAAAAAACAGCAGTAAATTCTTGATAAGCAACCGAAATACTATAGAAAAAGTCAATTTCCAAGGTAATACCTGACGCGGAGCTAATACTTAGTTCTCCCTAGAAGATATGAAACATTTTGAAGCATTCAAAGTACACGCATCTGGGTCACTCGGTTCTATTCTAGTAGTTAACAACAATGACAGAGTACAGCAAACTATTTACCTTTAGTTAGTCATTAAAATCCTAACGTCTTCTCTAAATTCAACAGAAAATGAAATATACGCTAAGGCATATTAGGACTAACTAAACCATTTTTTGAGTTTTGTTTTAAAAAATAAAAAAACATTAATTAATAAATAGATGACTACGCAAGAACATACATATACGTACATACATACACACACACACACACACACACATATATATATATATATATATATATATATATATATATATATACAGTATATATATATATATATATATATATATATATATATATATATATATATATATATATATATATATATATATATATATATATATATATATATATAGTATCCAGCACATTAGTTCAATTAATCTAAACAACTTGGATGTTAAGTGAAAGATGAAATGATCTGTAGTAAAAGTACTTACAATGATAGTTGCTTCATCTGTTGCGTGATTATCGGCATCCGAAGCTTTGACCTTAATCTGACATCCTTCTCCTTCGCAAGAGAATTCGCTCTTCACATAAATGGCACCGGTGTCCTTCTCGACGGAGAATCCTGCAACCTTGTTGGTTATGGAATAACTGATATTTTCACCCAAACTGCTATCTTTAAGGTCACCGTCATCAGCCTATAAAGGTGTTTGATGAAGAGAACTGTTTTAAAGTTTATTACAAAGCTCTCTCTCTCTCTCTCTCTCTCTCTCTCTCTCTCTCTCTCTCTCTCTCTCTCTCTCTCTCTCTCTCTCTCTCTAAGGATACCGGGTAGCAATGCTCAATTTTCTTCTGATATACTTGTGAGGAAAAATACGGAAAAATAAATAACAAATAACTAATTTGTCTGCAGGTGATACATCAAATATTTTGAGAACCGGTACCCCATCTGGGTAGCGTTTGAATATGATAATGACGCATTTTTATTGAATAAAGTTTGCTTTTGTTCTGTTGTTTTACACCTTAAAATATTTCTATAAAATTCTGAACAAGTGAAAAATTTTTTTTTCTATAGTCTCAAGGACACAATTAGAACACGGACTTTGAAATAATGAATGTTTAAGAAGTCACCAATACGGTAGAAGTCATGGAACTTCATACCGAAGGTGATTGTAAAATGGCAAAGACAATCAATTAACGCTATCGACAACTGAGACAGTCAGACACACAGACAAACAAAGTGAGGAAAAAAGCTGGTGACAGCAGCAAGGATTTACCTTTGGATCGACCAGAGAGATATTTAATATACATGGGCATTCGTTGCTTATAACTAAACACTTTTTTTTTTTTTTGTCAATGGACTCATGAATTCAAATGCAAACGTAGGGTGCAATAAATTAATTCTCTCGTCTAATTTCTTCTATTCTAAGCATCCCAAACTGGCCACGAACCGAACCTTTCAAAAGGGCACATTAAATCTCAATTTATCTGAGATCTTCCGATACCGACCTCCGATAATCTAGTCATTAACCATACACACGTACGTCACTGAACTGACCTGTAGAGTGATAACTGGTCCGACAATCCTCTGCAGGGCCATATCCCTCGGATAGAAGACCGTTTCGACCGCTGAGCTTGGAATTTGGAAAACAGGGTCCTCGTCGTTCAAGTTGATTATGGACACTAAGACCAAGGCCTCATACCTACACAAAAGGGAGGTCACTGTAATTTTTATCTTTGTGTATAAAAAAAAAAAATAATAAAAGTACATATTTGCAAACTCACAAAGCACGCATCATGAATGACTGAATAGATAGAAAAAAAAAATACAAAACATGAAGATGTCAAAAAAAAAAAAATGCATGTACGTTTTCGTATGTGAATTGCACCATGGGATTAGGTTAAATAAGGCTTTATTAGGTACACAGTGGCATGTATCCGTGTATCCATGAAGAAACAGATAGATGATATATACATATATATATATATATATATATATATATATATATATATATATATATATATATATATATATATATATATATATATATATATATATATATGATGTATAATAATATATGTATATATATATATGTATATATATATATATATATATATATATATATATATATATATATATATATATATATATATATATATATATATATATATATTCTAATTCATATTTTGACTCACAGGACTTTAACCCCGATAATTTGACTCCCGGTATTTTGACTCAGGGTAAACTGAAATCCGGTAACACCCTGTAATCTGACACCCAAAAATAAAGAAATAGCCTATTTAGGAAGCATATCTTTTTTTTAAATAACCAAGGGCAGTCACTTTTTTTATGAAATGGAAATGACATAACTTTATTGTTTCGTAAGTCGAAAGGCTTAGTTTGTATACTTTTTTTTTTTTTATTCAAGTATGTAAGTAACACTTAGTAGTTCCATCCGAGCTCCTGGCGGTATAAAGACATTTTTCATAACCATGTCTCGTCGCATTCAGAGCACTCGTGGAGGAAAGAAACTCGTAGATAAGTTAAATGACATTTGCGAAAGGCAGAAAACAAAAGCCGAGGGATCAAAATTTTATTGGAAGTGTGAAGTGAAGAGTTAGTTAAGCACGCCTACATACATTAACATGAGTGCTTTGCAACTCTTCACTTCGCACTTCCAATAAATTTTTGAACAATCAGCGTGTGTTTTCTGCCTTTCGTTAATGTAATTCAAGTCATGTAAGAGTTTCTTTCCACCGCGGGTGCTCTGAATGGTACGAGACATAGTTATAAAAAATGTCTTTATACAGCCAGGAGCTCGGATTAACCGCTAAATGTTACTTATACGCTTGAATAAGATAAAAAATAATATGAAAAATAAGTCTTCAACTTAATAAATAATCAAATTATGTCATTTCTATTTCCTAAATACGGTAATTGCACTTGGCTCTTTCAAAAGAATATGCTTCCTAAATAAGCTATTAATTATTTTGCGCGTCAACTTACCGGGTGCTAAAGAAACCGGATGTCAATTTACCGGGAGTTACAACACCGAGTGAAATTACCGGGATAAAAAAAACCAGGAGTCTAAATACGGCCACCACACACACACACACACACACACACACACACACATATATATATATATATATATATATATATATATATATATATATATATAATAATATATAAGCGCAATTCCATATTGCTGTGTATGCCCCTGATGTTCATTATATAACAGTCCTCAGAAAAAGAAACGAAAAAAAAAACACCGTGTAAGGTTAAATGATTCTGTAAATCACAAACCCAGAATCAGAACCATCGTGACATCAAAGTACGCTTAAAGGTGTGCAAGCGCATAATTCCATGAGACACATGAATACTTTCTTACAAGATCAAGCATTCCCATCCCCCCTCTCTCTCTCTCTCTCTCTCCTTCCCATGACCAGAAAAATATAGGCCTACTCTCTCTCATAATACTTGAAGTACATAGTACCAACAGAAATCGTTTCGTATAAACTTCAGAAATCGTTTCGTATAAACTTTAAGTCTTTAATCTCCCCCACCCCACCTCTCTCTCTCTCTCTCTCTCTCTCTCTCTCTCTCTCTCTAAAAAGGAAATAATCTTAACCACAGGAAACTCCAATAAAGAATGACCAGGCGATTTACGCAAATTGTCGTAAAAACAAATATGATCAACCCCTGCCACAATTTAGGTTCGAGCAAGATGCAATATGATAGGGTTGCGCAGAGGTCGATTTTCAATTCTCCCGCGCATGACATCACATGGCGAGCTCATCGGTAACCGCTGGCCAAGCCAGTACCTTCTTCCCCTTGATTGTGTTAATAGCTAGGTAGTTTTCACAGTTTTGTGACAATCCTTGAGTTTATAATGGCATGCAAGGAGTGAACTTGAAGCTTTTGTTTTACAATTTAATCCTTTTTTTTTATGATGTTCCTCTACATGCTGATCAGCCAGCCACTGGCACGTATTTTCGTGTTTTTTTTTTTCTCTAGGACGTAACGGATGTGTGAAACTTGGAAACCTTTTTTCATAGAATATAGAATTTAGGTCAAAGGCCAAGCACTGAGACCTACGAGGTCATTCAGTGCTGAAATGGAAACTGAGTAAAATGGTATAAAAGGTGTAACATGAGGAAAACCTTGCAGTTGCACTATGAATCAATTGTTAGGAGAAGGTGGAAAGTAAGATAGAAGAAAGAGAAAATGAACGGAGGTCCCGTAAAAGGAATGAAAGGGTTTGCAACTAGTGGCCGAAGGGACGCTGGAGTGCATCGCGCGAAGTGCAGGTACTAGATATATATGTATATAATTGTAATAATCACAATGCCCTCTTAACTTTTCGAATTCTTCACACTTTTTGGATAGACCTGACACTACAAAGCCTTAGATCCACACGCAGGATTTCGAGAAGTTAAGAGAGAATTATAGTTATCAAAACATTATATATATATATATATATATATATATATATATATATATATATATATATATATATATATATATATATACAGTTTATCAGTACCCAGCAGATGATCTTTTTATTGTTTAAAAGTTACAATAGAAAACATGGGGCATATGAAACTGACACCTATATATATATATATATATATATATATATATATATATATATATATATATATATATATATATATATATATATATATATATATATATATATATATATATATTATCTATATATGTGTGTGTGTGTATTTTGTTCTTTATTCTCCTCATATTTTCCATTGTAATTTTTTAAACAATGAAGATCGTATGAGGTGGGAACTGATAAAACTGTGGTTTATTTTTCAAAGGTATTAATTCATGATTCTATATTTGCTATTGTGTTACCTGAAAAGGCTCTGGACCGTCTTGTTCTTACACTGAGCTTCTTCGTCGAGGGCTTGGAGTATGAAACTGACTTCCTGAGTCTTTTCGTAGTCTATGGGCTCTCCGTTCATCTCCAAGTACCACTTGCCCTCATGTTGGTCGACTTGAAAATATCCTGTAGAGGGGATCTTTATAAAATATATAACTTACAACATTCTGTTCGTATCATTCAGGACCAATAATAAAGGTTACTGGAAAAGAGGAAACCTCCCTTTATCATCGAAACAATCAGGTTTGTCATTCGACATCAAACCACAAGGAGAGAATGAATGAATGTATGAAGTCTGGGCCGGAGAGGCCATTTAACGCCGCCACAAGGAAGGAGAGAGAGAGAGAGAGAGAGAGAGAGAGAGAGAGAGAGAGAGAGAGAGAGAGAGAGAGAAATTTTCTACTTTATCTCACCATCATAACTGGAAGTCACATTAATGATGCAGAACGAAGCTGGGACGGCTTCAGTATTATCCAGCTTTATCTCAAAAAGCCTTGCTTGGGTCGTATTTTCCATTAGCGTCGTCCGATATAAACTTTGAGTAAGTGATAAACCCTTTGGAGATGCCGTGAGCACAGCAACATTTACCTGATAAAGAAATAAAAAAAAATAATGGTGATCAGTACGGAAGTCGTAGTATGTGGAATCTAACGGATTGTTAGCTGTTAGGTACCTGCGATGCTCTTAGATTTGACATGCCATTTACAAGATTACCTTGATAAGGGTTTTGAGTGTAGAGTAAATCAAATAGATTTTAGTGCTCATTTCAGTTGGCTAAATTACAACGCAATTATTTATAAACTTCAGAATCTTGTAGTGGGTGGATACGTTTTAGGATTACTTCAAGACCTCCTTACAGGTAGGCAGCAATGAAATCTTCTGTGAACCAAGACTAAAGTCTAGCGTTCCTCAGGGTAGTGATCTTGTTCAACTGTTATTTTCAGTTTAAACAAGTGATATGGTTGCTGGCTTCAAAAACAAGATTGTTCAGTATGCTGATGATGCAACACTTATGGGTGTAGTAAAGTCTCCACTTATGAGAAATGAAGCTGCCCTTAGTCTCAATCGTGCCATGGAGCGGATTAGTGAATAGTGTAGTCGGTGGGATATGAGGCTGAACTCCAGTAAAATGAAAACACTATTGATTAGCAGATCTCGTACATATTTTCCACCCCATCTTCCCCTTCAGGTGGATGGGACCCGCTGAATGAGTCTGAAGCATTACTATTCGTGGTGTTACTTTTGACTCGAATCTTACTTTTGAGAAACATCTAATGAAAGTGTCAGCAAATGCCTTACGGAGAGAGAGCGGTTCGTTGTGGTAGGTTTCTGTTTCCTAACAACAGCAGTTATGACTTCGACCATCGATGGATGGTCCCTTGTTCGTCAGTTTTTCGTTAGTCGTATTTTACCTGAGATCTTTCACATTCACAATTGATCTCTGATCTTCTTTTCCTGCCTAGAGCAACCAGACATACTGAGTACCATCACCAATGTGCAGTAAATGGGCCTCGATGTCGAACTTCTCAGTTCCAGAGGTCCTCCTTTATTCCTCACACCGTCGGACTGCGGAACAGTCTCCTTGCGGCCGTTGCCCAATTGGAATTTCAAAAGTTCAAGCAAAGCTGAAACGGATTATTACCCTAACACAATTCTTGAATTTCAATAATTGGCTTAGTTTCATCTCTTTATATATTAATCTGTTAATTTATTTTTTCTTTTCCAATAACTGATCTCTTCTTTCTGTATTTCCAATTATCTTCAGTTACTTCTTCAAATGAACACCATATTCGTTGGAAGCTTGAATTTCAAGTCAATGGCCCGTGTAGGCTTGTTCCATATGAATGAGGTTTTTGTTCTGAATAATAATAATAATAATAATAATAATAATAATAATAATAATAATAATAATAATAATAATAATAATAATAATAATAATAACAGCCTCCAGTGATGTAATCACATGCATATATGTATTCATATATGTGTGTGATTTACAAAACCCCGTATATAATATGTAAATATTATATAAATATAAATATATATATATATATATTATATATATATATATATATATATATATATATATATATATATATATATATACAATATTAAATATATATTATATATTTATATATGTGTGTAGTCACAAACACAAGAGACTATTTTATATTAACAAATAGTAAGCCACACATATTTTTGAATATTCAGTTCACTATACCTCTCGGAAATAACTAACACCTTAGGGGATTCGAACCGTTGCCTGGATTAGAAACAACGATTAGACCAACCGTTATCAAGATATTATTATTATTATATTATTATTATTATTATTATTATTATTATTATTATTATTATTCAGAAGATGAAACCTATTCATATGGGACAAGCCCACAGGGCCCACTGACTTGAAATTCAAGCTTCCAAAGAATATGGTCCTCATTAGGAAGTAAGAGAAAGTAAAGGGAAATACAGAAAGAAGAGATCTCACTTATAAAAAATTAATTAATAAATAGATAAAAATGTATTAAAATGCAAGGATAATAGCGTTGAGGTAGTAATGAACTGCATTTTCCCTTCAACATTCGAAGTTTCAATTGCACGGCATCCTCTGGGAGACTGTTCCACAGCCCAACGGTGAAAGGAATAAAGACCTCTGTAGATGAGAAGTTCGACAGCGATGCACATTTAATGCATATTGGTGCTCCTGTTCAGCGAATCAGGTTGCTCTCGGCAGGAAAAAGGTAATCAGGGATCAATTGTGGATGCGAATGAGCTGTGTTAAAATACAACGTATGGAAAAGTGACAAATAAGAGACATTTCGGCGATGGTCCAAGTACTGTCAAAGTTAAAGCCATAAGTACAATATTACTAAGCAGAGAACATCATTATGAAAGACTCTGAAGGACTTCTTACCCTGGCTGTACTTTCCAATTTGGTTTCTTCAGGTCCTCTGGCCCTCACCGTGAAAGAGTACTCTCCTGAAGGAGTGTCTACTCCCGTCTTGAGCTGTATTTCTCCTTCGGGACTGTTTATTTCGAAGTGCGCAGAATCATCATCCTCTTGGAATAAGAAATGAAAATGCCATCGGAAGGTAATAAGGAGAGGTACGAAGGAAGATAACAAGTGAATAGCCACAAGTAAAAATTAAATAGCAGTCGGATGAAAAAAACAAATATTAACAGGCGGAACGAAAACCAAATGATGCTTGTGGTGTTACTGACGACATTTCCTTTGAGACACTTTTCCTTTAAAACAGTTTCTTATGAACTTTCTTATGTCCAAAGTAGATGAAAAAAGAGAAACAATCGCATTTTATTGCAACGTTTTGAAAAGGAATGATAAAACGATCTGTGAATGATACTTAGGAAAAAATACAAATTACAATGAAAGAGCCTATGAAACCTGGTGCCAGCAAACCTTTTAGAAAAAATAATAATTATTTCTAGAGCTGTATAAAACAAATTTTTAATTGTGCAATACATACAGCAGGCTGCGCTATAAATGAAACTTAACAGAAAGAAGTACCTCAGAGTAAAACTAGAAAAGATAGCCTTTGCAACCATTTTTTTTTTTTATGGTGAAAACAAACTAGACAATTCCTGGCATTTATATGAAGTCCGTCAGAAACAAGCACCTCAGAATACTCCGGAACTTTTTGCTGTTTTAAGAACGAACTTGAAAACGTGAATAATTTAGGATTTGAAAATGTAGATAAATTTTTCACTATCTTCTACAGGGCCAAAATTACTTTAAAAAGGGTTAACAAAAGGGGAGGATACTTCGTTTCATCCTGGAACTGAAACCGAACCAGAAAGAAGAATAAAGAAGGCTGTAATAAAACATTTACCCAGAGAAAATACGACGTCGCTTCGATCGAATCCTTTCACAATGACATCAACTTTTAAAAAAGCAGCTCCATATCTCTCG
>NC_089793.1:34824451-34826951 GCF_040412425.1 Macrobrachium rosenbergii | reverse complement strand
ATGCCTTAGACACACTCCTGCAAAGAAAGGAAATAAAGGAACCCGAGTATAAGCAAGACACTTCAATCATGGTCAGACAATGCAAATATTAAGATTCAGTAATATTAATAGCAATGGCTACTGTACGCAAACATGAAGATTCAGTAATATTAATACCAATGGCTACTGTACGCACACTGAAGAAATATAAGGTAATAACACTGAATCATTGGAAATGATTGATTTGGATTTTGAAACTGACTGTCGAAAATCACAGCAAAGATTTTGAAAGAAGGATGATGAGATCAGCTTAGTAGAAAGAGGCAACGTAAATTCTACCGATTATATCGTCATACTTGGAGAAGTCTTCCAGTCAGTCATAGATACACTATAAGTCGTAGACTCCGTCATAATTGTTGAGGTCGTTGATTCAGTCATCACTGAGGAAGTCGTCGATTCGGTCATACTTGAAGAAGTTGTCAACCCAGTCACACTCGGAGTTGTCGTTGACTCGGTCACACTTGAGGAAATCGTAAACTAGGTCACATTTATAGATGTCATCGTTTCAGTCATACTTGAAGAAGTTGTCGACTTTGTGACGCTTGATTCAGTTGGCAATCCGGTCACACTTGTATACGTTATTGATTCAGTCTCACTTGAAGTTGTTTGATTCGATTATACTTGATGAAGTCATCGATTCAGTCATACTTGAGGAAGTTGCTGACTGTGTCATACTTGAAAAAGTCAACTCAGTCACAATTGGGATGTTGTTGTCACACTAATACTTGGAGAAGTTGTAGATTCGATTACACTTGATGAAGTCGTCGATCCAGTCATACTTGAGGAAGTTGTTGACTGCGTCAAACTTGAAGAAGTCGACTCAGAAACACTTGGGGAAGTTGCTGATACACTTGTACTCGGGGTTGTTGTTGATTCTATGTTTCGATTTCAGTTACACTTGTAAAAGTTATTGATTCAGTCTTATTAGAGGAAGTTGTCGATTCAATTACAGTTGATGAAGTCGAATCATTCATACTTGCTGATGATGTCAATTCAGTCATACTTGAAGAAGTTGTCACTTGTGCCATGCTTGGAGTAATCGACTTTGTCACAATTGGGGGAGTTGTTGATACGCTCATACTTGATGTTGATGACTTAGTCATGCTTGGAGAAGTTGTAGATTCGGTCAAAACTGAAGTTGTTGTCTGTTTAAACAAGTCGTATTTGGAGAAGTCGTTAGTCAGTCATAAGTGAAGTAGTTGCCATTTCAGTTGTTGAAAAAGTCGTCAAGTCAGTCAAACTTGCAGTTGCTATTGACTCAGTTATTGAAGAAGGACTCGTAGTAGAAGTTGTTGTTGACTCAGTCTTACTTGTAGTTGTTGAATCTGTCACAATTGGAGAAGTTGTCGACTGTGTCATACTTGAAGAAGTCACCTCAGTCACAACAGGAGAAGTTATTGATACACTCATACTTGAAGAAGATGTTGAATACGTCATACTTGGAGAAGTCGTTGACTCTGTCATAATTGGAGAAGTTGTCGACTGTGTCATACTTGAAGAAGATGTCGACTCAGTCACACCTGGAGTTGTTGTCGACTGTGTCATACTTGAAGAAGATGTCGACTCAGTCACACCTGGAGTTGTTGTCGACTGTGTCATACTTGAAGAAAGTGTCGACTCAGTCACACTTGGAGTAGTTGTCGACTGTGTCATACTTGAAGAAAGTGTTGACTCAGTCACACTTGGAGTAGTTGTCGACAGTGTCATACTTGAAGAAGATGTCGACTCAGTCACACTTGGCGAAGTTGTCGATTCTGTCACACTGGATGAAGTTGTCGACGGTGTCTCACTTGAGGACGGAGACGATTCGTGTGTACTTGATGATGGTGTAGTTGTAGTTTCAGTCAAAAGAGTCGTACTTGTTGTAGTAGGCTCCGGGGTGGTCGTTGGCACGGGTGGTAAAGCGATCTCCAAAATGCTGGTGCCCTTGGCCTGGCTTTCATCAGTAGCCTACAAAAATGCAAATAAACTAATGTAATGAAACATTTCTTTCAAGAATCGGAAATTAGGACCAGGAATAAACAACTTTTTTCAAGCACATCTGTAATAAATCAATAATAAAAATTACATGCAAAATGAGGGGGAAAAAAAGGAAAAGAAACAATGGCCAAAATTAATTTATTAAAAGGACTTCAACAACAAAATGGACAACTTGAGATTAATGCTTTCACAAGATAGAAATCCAGCATTATTTATACATCCATATACAAATAAACAATATATATACAATATATATATATATATATATATATATATATATATATATATATATATATATATATATATATATATATATATATATATATATATATATATATATATATATCAGGGTAGTACTACAGTAAAATATTGTCATTGCCAGGATCATCTTTTCACAGATGAATTATTAAAGATGAGTCTCTCAAGCATTATACTTTTAAGCTTTCAGCCTCTCCTTATACAAACAGAGACGGCTCAAAAG
>NC_089793.1:34719451-34816951 GCF_040412425.1 Macrobrachium rosenbergii | reverse complement strand
TAATGACGAAGGGATTTTCCTTGGGGCATAACTAGAGGAACAGGACATGCGATAACTGGAATCAATCCATTTTAGTCTCAACCCACTGGATGGTAACCATTATCCTCACTGTACGGATTTTCCTTCCATAAAGTGATAGACAAAGCTTTCATTCCTTGTGGCTGGAACATAAAATGCATGCGAAGGAACCTCGAATTTGTAAAGCAATGTTGCTGTAGGTTCTCAATGAGTAGTGACTGATGTCTTATGGAAGCTTACCACGAAACTGCTGGCCTTTCTGGCTTTTTCCATAACCTGAAGTCTGAACCTTAAATATTTTAATAATAATAATAACAACAATACGGCAAAAATTACGACACCTACCACTGGATCAGTAACCTCAGTAGTGTAGAAAGCTGAATTGAATACAGGGTCTTCATCAGGCATGTCCTGAATCATAATCTTTAGGTTAGCCGTAGCAGAAAGTTCTGGGGTACCTTTATCCTATAAAGAAGGAAATAAAAAAATATTCACTCAGTGCATAAAACCTCCCTAAGTTCAGTTTTCCAGGACAGTCGTAATAAAATACAGCTAAAATGAAAATGGCACTGTCACTTATCGAGGACGGCCCTCCACACTCGATTAAGCCCTAAAATTTCTCGCTTCTTTTGAAACTTACAAATTGGTTTAATTTTTCTTGAGTGGCAAATCTACCTAGTGATCTCTTCAGCCTTGCAGATGTTCTTGATAAGGGGTTTTCCTTACCTTCAGTGTGAGGGTGCAATCATAAGACGGCGTTTGTTCATAGTCCACACGAGTGCGAAGTTTGAATTTGACGTCTGTGAAACTCCCGCCAAAATCTTGGTACTCGGAGGGATCCGGTGATATTGGGCAGTTGTCGTCGACAGATAAATCGACAACATTATTCGGCACGTCTTTGTCCTGGTCTCGAATCTTAATCTGAAATAAAAAAAAAAAAATTAAAAATAAAGATCAACGCACTTACAAGCATTTTCAAAGTTTAAGGTGAATGACATAGGTTATGATCATCAAGAGTTCCGGATACCTTCCATATCGTTTAACAACAATTTGCCATTCAGATAAAAAAAAAACTCATAATTACAGTGGTCAACTAATACTCAGTAATTCTACTAAATAACTTGACAACAGCTTGTAATAATCTTGATAATTTTGTGAGAGATGATTACATTAGTAACCTCGAGATATTCGTCAGACGTAAAAGACATTGTAGGTAATTACCTAAAATGAATTCTATTATGAACAACGCTTACGCTACTTACGCTGTGAGAAATGAATGATACTTACGTCAGTTGGAACAAGAGCACCAACTTGGGAGTCTTCTGATATATCCACGGAATAAGAGCCTTGATCGAACTCAGGCGGATTAGAATTTACGTCGGTCACTGCTATCGTAACTTCAAAAGTGCACTGCAAAATAATAATAATAATAATAATAATAATAATAATAATAATAATAATAATAATAATAATAATCCTGTAATATTTATAATTTCATGCACTATCCTATTTCGACCAAAGACATCCCTTACCAAATTCTATGCCATTTTCATCTCTGAACAATCCGATCAAACCTTCGAATATCAGATATTCTTTACTTTTAATTTGTTTCACCTTCTGTAATTCCTTTCACTTCTTTATATTCTATATTTAACTAGTCAGATATAAATATCTAATATTCTTCTCCCTCCCAGACAAAGTAAATCATATCATTTCTCACCATTATATATTTCAAGAAATGGTAAGTTTTAATTAATTTTTTATTTTTATTTTTGCCAGCTCTTTGCAAGTGTTTATTTCAGCCATCAGTCAGGAAAGGATGGTCTTCAGATTCCACACAGTTTATCATCCAGACAGATATTTTCAACTAGTGTGGACGCGTAAAAAAAAAAAAAAAAAAAAAAAAAAAAAAAAAACGTAAAGCAGACTTAACGCCTGAAATGCTCACAAATTCTAGTATCTTTCCGTACAGACAGGACTAAATTTTAATCAAGACAGAAAATAAATCAAAGAAGCAAGTATTACTGAAAATGCTATTAAATTAAATAATGATACATATAAACACGTATTTCCGCTAGCCACCTTTTCCTATGAGAGAGGTGACTCCGGAGTGTTGTAGCCTCATCGTTCACAGCAAATCTTTCCGGGATAAGGTTGCTACTTCCATGCCTTCTCTACCGTTGCAGGACTCACCACGGTTGATTACCCAGCGTGTGTATAGTTTAATGGTTACATCAACAGAAACACAATAATTTTTTTTCAGGAAGTAGACATAAAGATGTTTTAAAACAGGATTGTTTTAAAATTTCGACAAATGAATATATTGAAAGAAATGTTTGTGTAGTCTGACACCACCACTAATCCATAATTGCTAAGACATATAAATGTTGGCTCTTGAAGTAAATGAACGCATTCTAGATTACTTCCCAGCTACTGCAAAGTTGAGAGGAAAGAGTGGGACAGGGATTGGGACAAGGATGAAAAACTGAGAACTACTTACCGATTCGAAACCAGAAAACCCAGTGAAGATTGTATTTGCCTTAATAGTACTCTGAAAAACAGGAGGCACGATGTCAATATTTATCTGCAGAAATTATACACACTGTCTCAGTATACACTTCATCAGTTCAAAGGTCCTAACTGATCGTAACTTACGTTACTTAAAATAGTGGGTTTTCCAAGAGGATATTTATATATTGTAGGGAAGGTTAGACAAGAGTCTGAGGAGATTGTGATGATGTATTTACTTCCAAAAACAAACAGAGAGAAAAATAAAAGTAAAATAGAACATATAATCGACAAATCACACCATTGGAAAAGACAAAGCCAAGATAATGATCTCGTTTTCTAAACTGAAATTGCAGTGGATCCAATTGAATATGCAAAAAGTGTATCTCTGTAAATGATTGGAGAATAGCTTGTTATCTCACGTCAGGATAATCAAAATCCAGCCAAAGGGGACTTCACTGTACAAGTCCATTTCGAAGTTTCAGTCGTATCAACTGCGAAATATTTCTCAAAAAGCTCTCCAGATGGCGGATCTGCTGTTGCAGTTGTTTCATTCCACTGACAGACAAACAACTGATCCCCAATGCTTGCATCCTCGGCAACCACTATACCCTTTAGGTCTACAAAATCATCCACGCCAAAAGCTTGAGGATTGCAATTAAAATAACTAGTGCAGGCTGAAAAAAAAAGAAATCAATAATGAACGATCACCATCCACGATGAACGGAAACATGTCTGACAACTATTACGTGAACAATTCACGAGAAAATATCTACTTTCTTTGTGATAACTGTTGAGCGATTTCATCTTTATTCTGTTGTTTCTGTTGTATAAAAAACATTATCTTATTTTTCTAATAAACATCCAGCTCGATTCGATAGACTGTAACATAGAGAACAAAATATATATATATATATATATATATATATATATATATATATATATATATATATATATATATATATATATATATATAATATATATACATAAATGAGATTCGTATCACTGTATTATTTTATAAAAAAATTACCCTATTACAACTTTTAATTCCCTAATAACCCTTTAGGTAATGGCTGCTAAGCGACACTTAGAGTATAAAAAAATTAACATGATAATCAAAATGACTCCTATTAAAAAAGTTATTATTTATCCGATTTACTTCTTATCACTTTCATCGTTATGACTCTTATCAATACGTTATCGTTGATTAAATATTTATAAATGACAACACTGAGTGCAACTCAATGGTATAAATCAAAATAATTCTTACTTCCAACTATCGAAAGGCTACATAATTTTAGTTTCAGACAAAATTATAGCTAATAATTTTATTAGAGAAAATCTATGCAACTGGAATTATTACTTACAAACTTTCATCATTATAATTGTATTTTAGAGATGAATAAGCATTAGGTCTGAGATCAGGTTTACTTTGTGTCATGCCTTTACTATCCATGGTGCAATGTCTGTATAAATATATAATATGTATATATATATATATATATATATATATATATATATATATATATATATATATATAGTATATATATATATCGCTCTTCGTTTTAATATCGTGCTTTAATTCCCATTTTCTATGGGAATAAGCACGATGCCTTCTTACGAAGGATTTTTGATTTGGCGTTGGGGTGAGCCGTGCAGATCGGCTGCCCTGCCTACATCGCTTAGACCCGGTAACGATGTGTGTGTATCGTGCCAATCCCCAGCTCCTTTCTCCTGCAGCCGAGAGAACTGGGTATGAGTCGAGTTCGAGACGTGTGAGGTGTCTGTTATGTTTTTAGAAGAGGTTGGAGTGGTTTGTTTATGTGTGTATTAGTCTATAAATACCATTTGTTTTTGGCAACCTATCCGTTGATTACTTACTTAATCCAGGGTGTCTACACGGGATAGTAAGTGTCCACCTTCACTGACCAGATCGGCTGCGGTTCAGACCCGCGCCATTGACCTCTACGAAGTCCTATTTCGCTGCTCTACCGACTGGAGCCAACTGTCTCTCTCTCTATCTCTCTCTGTCTCTCTCTCTCTCTCTCTCTCTCTCTCTCTCCTCTCTCTCTCTCTCTCTCACTAATATATATATATATATATATATATATATATATATATATATATATATATATATATATATATATATATATATATATAATATCAAAATTTATAACTGGCAAATATCACTCATTCCTAATGGCAATCTCAACTCCCTTTCTGATTACAAAGCTTTGTCTTTCTTGTCTTGTTTTTCCATGTGACGTAATACATCACTAAAGCCACTGGTGCGTAACGTCCATGGAGATATGACACACCCTAGTCTCAGGTCCCTCGGCCGCATATTTGTTTCAATAAACTCGCTTACGTAACAATAACTTTTAATAACCCTCAACAAGTTACTTTAAATAACATACACCCTCAACAAGCTCCAATTTGCCTCTTATGATTCTATTATTAGCTTTTCTAAGTCCATGTATAACCCATAGAGTTTATTTTCATCACTTTTAAACTTCTCGTGTATCTGTTTTACCACAAATACTTGATCCACAACCTGTTCTTACTCTGACATGTCTTCTGTCATCTGTCGTATTTTCCCAATCCTACCATCCACTTTCCCTCGTATACTAAATAACGTTTTGCCTCTTTAGGTGTTACATATAATTGACTTCTGGGGTCTTTCCATTCTTTAGCCTCTCAACTGACCTCACTACTTCTTCGACGGTCACTCCCAGAAGCAATATCAAATCTACACCACTCTTGCGTCGTTTAGATCACTCTCCACACGAAAAAATCATAAAAACAACCAAATTATCAACGTAGGATTGTGAAAGCTCTAGGAAGCATCTCTAATACTTGCATGTTTGTACTCTGAGCCCAAATATATTTATATAATATGTATATATATATATATATATATATATATATATATATATATATATATACAGTATATATATATATATATATATATATATATATATATAATACCAGTATATATATATATATATATATATTATATATATAATATATATATATATATATATATATATATATATATATATAGTATATATTATATATATACATATATACACATATGTATATATTTACAGTAAAAGTATATACTGTATATATATATATATATATATATATATATATATATATATATATATATATATATATATATATATATATATATGCATACATATAAAAATATATTTGGATCAGTATGAATATATAGATATATATATATATATATTATATATATATATATATATATATATATATATATATATATATATATATATATATATATATGTGTGTGTGTAATGTGTGTGTGTTTGTGCTGAAATTCACTCACAAGTATATAAGTACATTTATGAATGGGAAACTTATAAAAAGTATAAATTTAACACCTGTTCTGCAGGGAGGGGGGGCGGGGAGAAGCGAAAAATTTGAGACATAAGTGCAAAACATTTTTTTACTCTCAAGGCAAACCATTACCTGCTGTCTGAGCGACAGAAAATGACGGATACAGGGCGAGGAGGATTCCGCATTGCATCCATAAAAAGGTCCTTTTTAAAGCCATCGCGCCCCTTCTTGCTTCCACTGAAGGCACAATATCGAAAAGACGGAGAAATGTTGTGTATTAGTTTATCTCCTAATCGGCAGTTGCATTCAAGTGCATTCTTACGAAAACATTTTCATCCGAAGAGCACTGTAATGTCGGTGACCATTCAAGGACAGCTCCGGAAGAAACACACAAGAACAACAAAATAATGATATCGAAAATAAACCGATACTTTACACACAAGTAAATCAACTGTTTTAGCGGCTGGGAGACAACTCCCCTGGCAGGACAGATAACACAGTTGACAGTTAATATACCAGATAAGACGATAACACTTTCCTGATAACAAGTCACTGGCAGAGCACAGGGGAATTGTTTCACTGTTAAGATAAGCCCTGATATGAAATACATTCGTCACCAAATTCTTTACCTTGAGCCCCAGAGAGGAAGGAATAGATTAATGCACTACTCGTCGCTCAGCGCTCGTCTTTAATTTAGAGGGGGGAGAAATGGGTAAATACCCATCGATTATCTTGTCAAAGACTTTGGCATCTGCTTATCATCTCGCGAACAGGCCCAAACGATGATGAAAGTCCAATCACAGAACTTACTGGCAAAAATCATCCACCACAGTACAGTTTATTGGAATCTGAATTAACCCCTAAGTTATTTCGCATTCAAAACAAACTTTCTTTGAAGCATTTCAATCATCCACTGTTCAAACATGACTATTCGTTTCCGATATGGTCAGACTGAGGGTAACTTGAACTAAATCAGTATTATTAGCAATGCGTTATGATATACCATTGTTACTCTTATATGTGAAATGCATTTTTTTTACTTAACATGAATATTCACCTGCTCGGGACAAACTCGTATCACCCATCGTCTCGAAAGCTAACAGATATCAATAAAAATTCCCTGTCAGGAATTGCAAAATTCTAAAAGGTACATAACAGAAACCTACGTGGTGACTGTCACGCCACAGCAACCTAGCAAATTATAATCCTGGTCTATTTTGCATTACAAGGTCCGACGCTTATCACAATGCAATTTTTCTGTTGTGTTCCATGGCCTTTATTTTGCAAATCATACGGCACATATAACTATTGCTTCAAGCTGAATCTTAGGAGCGTGTTGGCTACTGGTATTAAGATTTATGTGTGTGTGTGTGTTTTATTTTCATTCGATCATAGACAGTTAAGTAAATTTTACTTTTCACTAATGTTCCAAAAACGACAGTACTTAAAATCCCTAAAAATATTGGCATTTGGTAGGCTTGATTTTTTATCAACTTAATTTTCACGTCTGATCTCGAATATCGATACTTTAATTCTTCAGCCTTTGTGACAGTCTTTATTTTTTATCAGAGTGATCTTAGGATTTCTATACATGAAAAAATTTAGCTTTCCTAAAAATCTGGGATACATTTTAACATATCTCTTAAATCTAGAAAAGTAATCTTGTATATGAAAATTGCCTTGGAGTGGATATTTGAAAAGCTTTTCAGTGTTTCATTAATTTTTATAATTCATTAAGGATAAGGAGAGAATGGGGGCGGGGGGGGGAGGGGGCGATACGAAATACACATATTGATACTCATTTTTCTTCTCAGCCCCTTAACTCTTGCCGGAATCATCTGTGGTCGTTCTTTTTCTGAAATATTTATATTTTTTTTTTACAATTTTTTCATTTCAAATTCTTCTCATACTATCAATGTTTCTGGTCATACATTAAAATCTCCTCTGGATATTTTCTATTTTATAAATCTCCGCTCATCTCCCGCCACCAGTCTAATATATTTCCTTCCAGTAGGTCTGGGTCTTTCAAACCCCTGTAGTGCTCAAGACGACCCCAGCTAACGCTATTATTATTATTAATATTATTATTACTATTATTATTATTATTATTCAGAAGATGAACCCTATCCATACGGAACAAGCCTACAGAGGCCATTGACTTGAAATCCAAGCTTCCAAAGAATATGGTGCTCATTAGGAAGTAAGCGAAGGTAAAGAGAAACACAGAAAGAGGAGATCTCACTTATTACAAAATAAAAATAAAAGTAAAGAATTAATAAATAGACAAAATGTATTAAAATGCACAAAAGAATAGCATTAGGGTAGTACGCATTGCACTTCTTGAACTTTTCAAAATCCCAACATACTCTCTGCTTGGGTGTGTTAGGACTTTTTCAATCCATCGTCATCTCTCTTTCAACACTAAATCATCTAAATATGGAACTCCTGTAATTTCCCTTATCATCTCAACTAACTTCTAATTTAATTCTTGCGAGTTTATTTTGAAATCAAAATCTTCTAGATAGGGTGTCGTTATCATGCAATCATTCATGGTTGTACTTTCGTATATACTTTCAATCCATTTGATTGCTCAGCCTATTCAGTGTTTGGTTTTTGTTTTTTAGTCTTTCACTAAGCTCCAACTCAAGAAAACCAGTATTGGATAACATTGTCCATAAATATTTGAAAGACTCAGCCTCATCAATCCTTTCTTTATCCAGCCATCCAACGTTATTGTCTCGAGTCCCATCTCTCCGGATGTATAATGCATTCTATTTTGCAAGTTTTGTAAATCTTGAAGTGTTTAGATGATTTAAACGTCGCCAAGTTCAACTTTCTATCATTACTCCAACCTGAAGCTTTTCTTATTCCTCCAACAACTTTATCATACAAACTATGATAGGTCAATAGTAAAGGTGATAAAACATTTCCATGTAGAACGCCACAGCTTGCAGTAAATTACGTTGACGAGACCCCATTAACATTAGCTTTCTATAACACTGGTCTGTAGAGTGTAGACTCTGTCAAAGTCCTTCTCGTAATCAACAACCCATCAGTAGGGGATTTCTAAATTCCATAAAGTGTTGCACTATATATCTTAACACGTACCTAACCTTTACAATTTCTGTCTCTTTTTCTAGCCTTGAGGATAAGCATGGCAGATAGTTTCAACTGAATATAAGTGCAATTCTAAGCAGGTCACCTCTTTCGTTCTCGTTGGTAAGACTCCCAATTCCCAGTCATCATTCCTAATTCCTTTTTATGCAAAACAGTCTAGCTAGTATGTGAGAGACTTCATTTTCAGCTAAAATCATAAATGTAGTGGTTCCATCATAGCCCGGTTTTTCCAGCACCTGAGTTTCTTTATTACTGATTACGCTTCAAAAATTGTGAATCCATTCACCATTTAGGTCTTTTTCGGCTTCCAGTCATATTATCCTCATCATATCTATTCAGGCCTAGCACTTTCTTCGTCAGATGTTATTAATGACCGATTCCTCTTTTGACGGGTATTTTCCTATTTTTTTTCCACCAATGAATACTTCAGTAATAACACTGTGAACGACCACAGTATTAAATACATGGGTTTGTCAGAAGCATATGCCACTTTTTTCAGGCATTTTCTCCTATCTCTTCTCGTACTTTCTTCGATTTCACTATCTATCTTCGGTACCTAATACCCTACTATCCATTCTTCATCTCCTCCCTGAAAATTGTCTATGTGTATCTCTTTTTTCTGTTTATTCTTTGTTGTATTTCAGGTCTCATCAGATATCCAAACTTTTTGTCTTGTTAACCGGTATTCAAGTTCTTTTTCTCCAACAGATCCTTAAACCATCTTGATGACTGCATCTCCTTACCTGTGGTTTCCACAGCTGCAAATCTATTTCGACATTAAGTTGCAAAGGATTCTCAATGTTCATTATAAAGAAGCTCAACTGTATTAAAGCTAAACATCTGTAAACTTTTTTCTGAGGGGATTTAGTAAGGCAAAGATAATTTGGTTATCGCTTCCGACATCATCTCTATAGTAGCTGATATTCCTAAGAGTTCTTTTTCTCTCTTGATTGATGCCTATTTGATCTATCTGTCTATCTGTCTATCTATCTATCTATACATACATTGCATGTACGTATATGTATATGCGTATAAATTAAGTCGATAGTGGATCGCAGCACAGAGTATAAAAAGGGCACAGGGTTGGCTAGTCTTCTCAAAACTAGCCCAGAAACTAGAAAGAAAAACACCTTCAGCCATTTGTTGAAAAACCTCTTTTCTCTCTATTATTATACACACACACACACACACACACACACACATTACACACACACACACACACACATATATATATATATATATATATATATATATATATATATATATATATATATATATATATATATATATGTGTGTGTGTGTGTGTGTGTGTGTGTGTGTGTACATATATGTGTAATGTGTTTATGAGAGTATGCAATAGTGCTTCTCGACATTTGCATTCTGGTAACTTCATTGCAGTTGTTAGTTTTTTTCTCTCTCTCTTTTCTACTGAGTAAATGTTTGCTACTATTTTTATACGTCTTTGGTGACATTGATTCGGTGATGAAACCTGTCCAGAGTTTATCATTTTATCACAAATTATTTCGACGTCTATGATATGATAAAAGAAGAAAATGCGGATTAACTCTAACAACGGACTGATATAACGATGATCTAATTATTACTGGTTATGTCTCACTTGGATACAAAAATGATGTAATTCACTAGTTGCAAAAATATATCCACACTGATACTCACGGAAGTTGGTGTGTTGTATCTTGCTGTGTAGGTTCAACATTAATTTTCAAGGTTAAAAATATTCTTACAATACTGAATTTCGTCCGTGTTTTTTCAGCACGCTGACTGGATGATGTAACCGCTTAAATTATATTGTAGCTTCTGAGAAAATGGCAGACACAATGCTGTAATGCTCTTAAGATACTTAGGCTTATCTTGGAAATAATCTAGATATAACAATAATCCAGCTGCAAGTGCAATGAAACATGATAACTCGGCAATCACTTGCACACTAAAATAAAAGCATAATAAGTTGAATACATTGCTTATATCCCAGTTTTTCAATTTTACTTTTATTAATGAATAGTAACGTTTGTTAGAATAGTTGTTTTATTTCAAGGTTTCGTAAAACAAGTGTAAAAATGTGTCATGGTATTTGGAAGGCGAATATCTCCTGGACTTTTTCAAACGAAAAACTCCTTTTCACAACACTAGTCATCTATTTTCTCTATTAAATAACAAAGCTTTAGAACTTGAATTTACGAAACAAATATAAAAAATAAGTACAATAAAAAAAATTATTTTTCACAATGCGTTGAACACAATTATTCTAAACCTCAATCTGTCCAGTTCCACAATGTGAGCTTTTCCTATATAAAACAATTAAAACTACGTGATAATTATCAGTGGTTCGCGACTTCTAGTTCAAAATTTGAAGAAAACAGGCAACATTACTACAAACATACAGTAAAGCAAAAGGAATCTCAAATCAGCGATCGTATCTTATCAACCAACTGATAGCGCTAAAAATGGCCTAAAATTTCTAGATAGTGCTGGAGACAATTTAATCATTGGCAACCAGCGATTGTGGTCAAAAGCAATATTTCACAAGGTACCTACAGTTTCTCAACTACACATGCTTTTCAGGTTCAACTTTATTATCATCAAAATATATTAAAGTGATTCAAGACTGCCTTATTAATAAAGGTTTGACACCTAAATCATAACGTCGATATAAATTTCTAGTATTACTGCACTCTTAATTTTTTTTTTTTCTGGACACTACCTTTGTGTTTATTCGATAAGCTTAGTTATGCAGTGCTGGTTCTGGTCAATTCTGATGGGGTAACCGCCGAAAAAACTACATATTGCTTGGCATATAAACCCCTGAACATCCGTGGAGCAAGGCCTGTGGCAAGTATCCTGAACTCACAATACTTAGTGAAAACCGGAAGAATGGCGTTTTCTAGAGCAGAAACCACCGCCTCCCCCCCCCTTCTCCTCCGTCCCCAGGATAGTGGTGTTATGGCTGTGGCGCGGCGTGGGGTGGGGGCAGAGAGAAAGAGCTAACCTTATTACCTGGAAAAATTAATTTTGTTTCTGATGACCTAGGCTGGGAATAAGTTACCTGGTACTTACCCAACTGTGTTGCATCACAAGCAGGGCGGAAAGTGAGCACGAGGCTTGCAACCTTATCCTTAAATAATAACTGAAAAAATAGGGTCAGCGCCTTCTAGAGACACACCCTACTATGTGAAAAAGAGATAGTGTATCTAAATTTGGGATTTACTTCTTTTGTTTCCCTTCTTGATTGTCTTACCTATTCAATCAGTCGTCTCTGTATATGATGCAAGTTTGTTTCGTTATGTCCATTTTGGTACCGTCTGTTACATCCGATGTATGGCAAAGAATTCACCCATATATCTTTCATGAAGCACTCCCAAAACAGCCTTCTTGACTTTACCTCCTTTATTATCTTTCTTTTCTCTGTTTCAGGTTACCACTAGCCTGGGCTTCCTTGCTTTAATTCCGGGATTATCTTCCCCATACCACTCATCCACCTTTCCAACATCTATACGACCTTATGCTCCCAGCAGCCTCCTTATCTGAACTCTTGTAGCTTTCTCCATTGTTATGATGAATAAGAAAGGCGACAGCATTGATCCTTGTTCGACATCAACATTTATCATAAATTCTTCCGAAATACTTGCTATTGTCTTCCCTCTAGATCTTCGTAGAAAAAATATGTATATATATTTCATATATTATTATAATTTACAAGATGTCGCTGCACAGCGCACCTCCTCCCCCACCTAATTTGCCTTTTGTTCATTTAGAGTAGAGTCGTCGCCGCATGGCCGGTCGTAGTTGACCTAGATATCAGAGCAAAGTTATCAACATTTCGATCTGTCCTTCCTTTTACCTGGAACAGATATTGAGATGACACGGGGTAAAAAGGCAAAGATACGAGACTGGATGCCACCCCCTTAAGCAGCTTAGACCCACTAAGCTGCTTAAAAAAACCTTTCTAAAGGCAAATTAAGCTGCTGAATTGTCCTTCCGTCCGCAGGATCCCTGGGAAGAGGCAACCCGATGGCAAATGACACGTTGTTTGCACACGGCCCCACCATTGGCAGAGAAGTTTGGCGGGGCCAAACACGCCGTGGCCTCAAAGGGAAAAGACAGGCGGATCAGGCAGTTGGTCGTGTGAGCAGTATACGTGCAGTAGTAGAAGTACAGTGGCAGTAGAAGGCCGGTAGCCACACACGCGGGCAAGTGATACATTTCCTGAGAGTCCTTCATTCTTCCCCACTGTCCGACTCCAGACGACAGTCATCCTCGAGGGACAGTGTGCATCGCCAGTGTGATTATCCCTCGTCATCCTTCGCTAGAGACCCACTTCCCCTAAGGTAAAGTGTGAGTAAAGACTTTTCAGTCATGACAGTTTGCCCTTTGGAAAGTTATTGGAGTGCCAGTATTTCACCTCTGTCCTGGTGCCAGTTTATCCAGTGCCATTTCCAATGTCCTGTGTTCAAATGTAAAGTGGTCATTCATTGCTCGAGTCCTTGGCACCCTCAGTGCAGACTCAAGTCATATTCTGTGTTATATTGTTCCTTTACTGGCGTGTAATGTGTAAATCTCTCTTGCAGAGGACCTATTCGCAGTGGACTCATCTTGGACTGTGCCTTTGCCCTAGTCAAGACTCCAGTAGAAGGATCTTCAGGCATTGCAAGCCCTTTTTAACAATTTACGTACCCATTTTCCCTTCTAATGTTTTCTTTTGTAAATATAATTCCTTAATTTATTCCAAGTGTTTACGTAACATTTCCTTATGAAGTAGAGCCTTTAGCTCCTAAAATCATCCCTTGTTCTTTGTTTTTCACGATTTCCCTTTACGCAAGTCAGAACTCCAAGGCCAATTAAATAAAGTTTCCGTTGCTGGCCTGTGAAAATACCATAAACCCAGGGAAATTCATAGAAATGGCGACCTTCCCACAGATCTCGTTTAGCAGTTGCATTTTCCCCTCTATTGTTGCTTCACTGCATTTGCAACTCGCCAGATCAGCTATTAGCAAAGCTAAGCTGGGTGCGAGACAAATAACGGGTCTGTTACCAAGAGCACAAATTTTTTTTTTTACAATCGTGACTGTTCCTAGGAATTAGGCATAGGGATGCATGTATTCACTGAGAGAAGAGACCTGCCGTATTAGAATCGTTAATACATGCCTTTCAGGATAGGTAGTTAGGAAATAACCAGTGCTAACCATTCTTTGCTTTGAGGAAGAGTGCGAAATTCCTCTGTGTTAAAATCTTTGCCATATTTTTTGCTTCGAGATATAGTGTGAAATTCCTCCGTGTTACATTTTAATTTGCATTTCGGATTAGCGAGATTATTTAGGCGGACGAATCCCCCGTGGGATAAGATCAGCTTGCATTGCTGAAATACATTCTCTCAGTTTAGCTAAAACTTGAATTAGGTGCTAGGAAAGTGAAATCTGAACCCCGCTTCTAGGGAAAATTACGAGGTCATTTTTACTGTTATCCTCTCATCCCAGGAAATTCCCCGGAGTCCCAAATGGTCTATAAATAGACGGGTCCATTCACACAGAATCTAAAAATAACTCCGATGAGCATCAGACGACCTTCACGCCTCCCCGCCCCCTGCCCGCCTGTGCACCCTCTTTTTCATTCATTCCTGAGAAGTTTGTTATTTTAGAACTGTCCCTACTCGAGCCACTCTCAGCAAAAAATTTTTGGGGGGGTGTTTTACCCCATTAGTAATTTCTAAGTCCTAAGGGACAAATTGTATTTTCAAGTCTTACGAGACCAACCCAATTTCTCAGTCCTAAGGGATGGATCACAATTCAAGTCTTAAGAGACTCCACTAAAAATTCTACGTCGCATGAGGCGAGAATTTCTAATTCCCACGGGAAAACCAAATTCCAAGTCTTAAGAGACTCCACTAAAAATTCTACGTCGCACGAGGCGAGAATTTCTAATTCCTATGGGAAAACCAAAATCAAGTCCTTTTGAGACATATTAGTGAATTTCACACACATCTAAGCCCTTACAGGACTGATCATTCCAGTTCGTTAGAACAACACCTTAATTTCACGCTACACCTGGCCAAGTCCGAGTGTGACAAAATCCAGTTACGTCTTCCGAGACGCATATTAAAATTCGTTCGCCACGAACAATCACGTCTTACTCAGACATATTAAATCTTAACAAAGTCTCCTCAGACTTACTGATCAATTGTCTTATGCAGACAGATCCATTCTCCTTCAGTCTGAACAATTGTTTCAGATTCCTGCAATTGAGTCTTTTCAGACAACCTGAGTCTTCTCAGACACATTTGATTCGCTAGAGGTTCCAGTCCATATAACTATTATTTCAAGATGGCTACTGCCAGAGCCCAACAAAATAAGGACTATCAGGGTAAGCTCTGAGAGACTGGGTTCAAGAGAGAGTGGACGATGCCAAGGCGGAAAGAGAGCTGGAATGGCAAGAGCGAGAGAAAGAATCGCCCAGGAGAAGGAAAGAATTGCCCAAGAGAGAAGAGAGGAGAAAGAATGGGAAGAGAGAGAGAAAGAAAGAATTGCCCAAGAGAGAAGAGAGGATAAAGAACGGGAAGAGAGGGAGAAAGAAAGAATTGCCCAAGAGAAAAGAGAGGAGAAAGAAGGGAAGAGAGGGAGAAAGAACAGCAGGGGCGAGAGTGGCAGCACACCCATGACCTCCAGATGTTAGAACGACAGAATGCAACCCCCCCTCTCCTGCGGCGGGAATGAGTGGGCTCAGCCAAGCTCACTCGTTCATGCCAAAATGGACAGAAGCCAAACCTGAAGTATGTCTTGAGAGGGCCGAAAGAGTCCTGGAGTGCTGTACCCTCTCCTCCGCAGAACTCTCCCTTGTTCTCACTAAATTCCTGGGAGGGAAGGCACTTGTTGCCTACCGCATCTTCGGCAGAGGATAGGGGAAACTGGGGAAGCAACGCCTGCCGTTCGGGTGTATTGAGATTACCCCGATGGGAGGAGACGTTGGAGAGAGCAGCCAAGATACAGGCCAGACTTGGTCTGATTGAATGCACCATTCTGAGCGGGCATTAGCAAAATGGCTCGAGTCCTAAGGAGCCACTAGCACTGCCGGGTACTCGGGAGAAATTTAAATTCTAAGCATTTCTGTGTGTCGCCCCTCCTGCCCTGGCCACTCATGTAGTAGAAAAACCCCCTGCAATGCTCACCGAGTGTTGCCAGATAGCAGACGTGGGCGACTCACCACCCTCAGGAAGGATCCATGGGGTGGAAGATAAATCCCCCTCCCCTCCTCGGAGGATCAAATTCCCATAAGAATGGGAACTTGGGCAAGCCCCTAACTTGCCATTAAGACAAAAAGATGGGGCATGCCTCTGATCAGTGCCGGAACAAGCAAACTGCGCCTCTTTCTCCCGGAAAACCACCTAAAAACTCGCCTGCGCCCTCCACAGGGGCAGCGTGGAAAGACTTTAGCCAAACCTTTTGCACGGAGTGCAAGGTTTATGGCCACTCCCCCTTTAGGCAAAATTCCCTAACAATAATAAATCAAATACTCCCGTCGTCGCCTTGGTCACGAATTCCAAGTCTCTGGGCCTCCAAAGACCCTCATATGTGGCCCACTCCCCGAGGCAGCTACCCTGGCCGCTAAAGTCAAGGCATTCGATGACTCTGAGCGCAAATCTCTCTCATACGGCGGGACAGAGTTCCCTATGGAGCTATCACAATCGACAAAAACTTGTCACGATCAAGGAGTAAATCAATTTAAATGATACTCCCTACGGTCCAATTGAGAGTCACAAGACCTCATCAATCAAAATTTTGCAATCTTGTAGTAGCAAGCCATCTTCCCGGAGGCTACGACGTCATCCTGGGACAGGACTTTCAGCCCCCACAAAAATCACGACAATCCAGGGGTCCACATTCCCCAACTCATTCTTCAGGCGTGAGAAATCCTCCACCGCCTGTTCCCCAGTCAAGACTGGCGCCCCCTGGGTACTATAAGGACGTGCAGTCCCTACCAGTGCCACCTGAGTACGATGTACAGTGGCCCCCTCGATCGGTTCCCGATCCAATTCCAGTGCCCAGCCCTGCCTCAGTGCCAGTGACAGGGGCCCCAATCAGATCTCCCTCCCGGAGATGCCAAATCCCTGCCAGTGCCACTTGCATGCACCAAGCAGTGCCAAGCTCCATCCGTCCCGACTGACGAGCACAAGAAACCTCTGATAGTACCTGACCCTGCCTTAGTGCCAATGCCAGAGCACATCCCCGATCTCCATTCAAGGGATCCAACTCAGGACCCCCTCTCTTCTCCCGGCCTGGCACCGCTACCAGCGTCAGTAAGAGAGACGGTTCCTCTCGACCACAGCGGAAGTTCACCTAAAGGTGCGGCCTCGCAACCCGTGCCTGAGCTGGTCATTGATACATGAGAGTCGTCCACGCCCCCGCCGACCGTTACTGCTCTCTTGCCACCCGCCACAGATACCCTCACGAGTCAGGATTCTGCCATATCTCACTTGGCCGATGAACTCCAAGAGCTGCGACGGATCATGGTAGAACTAGCAAAGAAAACTCCTGTGTCAGCTGTCGCAGCTGGCCCAAGTGGCACTCCATGCCACCCTCTGGCCTCAAGCCCCCCAATTCCTCAGCCGAGGATGACTGTCCAAGTAGGAGAGGTTCGCAGCGGAATTACCATGGGCGTGGGAATTTTCAGGTAGTCTACAAAGAGCTCTAGAGCTCTCCTGGCACCTGTGCCACCATTTCATCTTTCAAAGATCTTGGCACCTCTTATCCAGAAGAGGATGTCAAGGCCCTCCACTATCTTCTTCCGTTCCTCTGGAACTTCCATCCCTTATCACTCTCTATTAATCTTTTCTTAAATTATCACCACAAGAGGCAATTAAATACGGGATACCATTCCTCAAAGTGCATAAATCATTGAGAATAACAGAGTGGGAAGTGGCATGCCCTTTGCACCCTACCTTAGCACAGGGCATGTCGTCAGCTCTTCCTGAAGAAGAGTCGCCCTGGGGTTCTTTTTCCAGCCGTGGGCTGAGAGAGACAGTACAGGCCTTGCCCCATAATTTATAGGCAAAGGACTATAAATTCCACGCATAACACAATAAATACCTCACTCTATTACCCTTGGCTCTTCTGCCAACATCATTTACCCTTTTATTTATTTATTTGTTTTTCTGTTTTAATGAATCACGAGTCATAAACTCCTGCCCTTGTGATTTTAAATGCCTCCTTTGTAAAATCCGAGAGACGTGTCCCGCCTTTAGTACGTGGTCACGCTTTCATTCGTAACATCCTGTTCATTTTCCTTTTGTTATTTTTTTTCCTCCCTGCTAAGAACTCAATTTTGTCCCAGACCCCTCGTCTTTTTTCTGCTTATCCAGTCATAACATTGAGCGAGTATCTATTTATAGCCTGTACCCGAGTTATGGGCACTGGACGCATAAAATTAGCGTGGTTTAAAGTTAGCGAATTAAAACTCGTGAATATTCTCGCTCGCCCACAACTGTCAAAATCCCCAGTGTTAGTTGTCAGCCGCCAACTGTCGAGTTGGCGATGCTTTGAACTATTAGCTAAGCAATTACCAATGCGAATTATGTATCATCATTGCAATATCACGTAAAGGGGATGTAATTTACAAAAATAAACGGTGTGTTATCATTTACACCACCTCTTCAAGGCATACTAACCACATGCCTTGTTTATTTATATAGAATTAAGGAACTTATATGTAAATTAATTTTAATTTTGTCACCTGCCCTCAAAATTATCTTGTCCCCTCGTAAATCTTAAAGTAACGATAATCGTAAATTTGAAGGGAATTAATGTGCCATGTGTTAAAGTAGTTTAATATTAATGTGTTGAAGTATATAAAGTGGAAGCTTTTTCCATTTTGTGTGGGGATAAAGTAAAGTGAAAGCTTTTCCATTTCTTGTTGGGAGAAGAGTAAAGTACAGCAGCTGTGCCAACTTCTTGAATATCAACATACAAGCCCGAATGAAGGCTCGTATGTTATCTTCCGTGGGGAGCTATTATAATTTACAAAAAGTCGCTGCACAGCGCGCCTCCCCCCCCCCACGACCTAATTTGCCCTTTGTTTATTGAGAGTAGAGTCGTCACCGCATGGCTGGTCGTAGTTGACCCAGATATCAGAGCAAAGTTATCAACATTTCGATCTGTCCTTCCTTTTACCTGGAACAGATATTGAGATGACACAGGGTAAAAGGGCAAAGATATGAGACTGGATGCCGCTCCCTTAAGCAGCTTAGACCCACTAAGCTGCTTAAAACAACCTTTCTAAATGCATATTAAGCTGCTGAATTGTCTTTCCGTCCACAGGATCCCTGGGAAGAGGCAACCCGATGGCTGGACACCTGGCAAATGACACATTGTTTGCACATGGCCCCAATTATCGGCAGAAGTTTGCACGTGGCCACAACACGGCCGCAGCCTTAAAAGGGAAAGACAGGAGATCTGAGTAGGCAGTTGGTTGTGTGAGCAGTAGACGTGCAGTAGTAGAAGTACCGTGGCAGTAGAAGGCCGGTAGCCACACACGCAGGCAAGTGATACATTTCCTGAGAGGCCTTCATTCTTCCTTCCTGTCCGACTCCAGACGACAGTCATCCTCGAGGGACAGTGTGCATCGCCAGTGTGATCATCCCTCATCATCCTTCGCTAGAGACCCGCTTCCTCTAAGGTAAGGTGCGAGTAAAGACTTTTCAGTCACGACAGTTTGCCCTTTGGAAAGTTATTGGAGTGCCAGTATTTCACCTCCGTCCTTGTGCCAGTTTATCCAGTGCCATTTCCAATGTCCTGTGTTCAAGTGTAAAGTGGTCATTCATTCCTCGTGTCCTTGGCACCCTCAGTGCAGACTCAAGTCATATTCTATGTTATATTGTTCCTTTACTGGTGTGTAATGTGTAAATCTCTCTTGCAGAGGGACCCATTTGCAGTGGACTCATCTTTGACTGTGCCTTGCCTTAGTCAAGACTCCAGAAAGGATCTTTCAGGCATTGCAAACCCTTCAATAATTTACTTACCCATTTTTTCCCGCTAATGTTTTCTTTTGTAAATATAATTCCTAATTTTATCCCAAGTGTTTACGTAACATTTCTTATGAAGTAGAGCCTTCAGCTCCTAAAATCATCCCTTGTTCTTTTTTTACGATTTCTTTACGCAAGTCAGAACTCCAAGGCCAATTAAATAAAGTTTCCGTTGTGGCCTGTGACAATACCATAAACCAGGGAAATTTGTATATATATAATGAGTATATATATGTGTGTGTGTGTGTATGTATGTATGATATGTATAGTATATATATATATATATATATATATATATATATATATATATATATATATATATATATATATATATATATATATATATATATATATATATATATATATATATATACATATATATATATATAGAGCTCCTGATGGTTCAGTCGGTTACAGCAGCTTCTGACTCTCATATAATATATCAGAGAGTATTTGCTATCCATCCCGGGATTATATATGTAATCAACGGATAGGTTTGCTTAAAAGCAAATGGATGTTATGACTAACATACAAAACAAAGCTACTACAACACCTTCTAAAAACATAAACATATATATATATATATATATAAGAAAGGGCGTTGGTTCTGGTATATACATCGAAACATACAGCAGCAGCTTCGGACTTCGTAGGGTCTGTGGGCATCGCTTAATATTCAATAAAAGCACGTTAAAAGAAAAAAAAAAAAAATATATATATATATATGTATATATATATATATAGTCGGTTATGCAGCAGCTTCGGACTTCGTAGAGAATCCTGCAAGCCGGCTGATCAGAGAGGCAGACACTTTGCTATCCGTGTAGACATCCCGGGATTATATATGTAATCAACGGATAGGTTTTTAAAAAGCAAATGGATGTTGGCAGACTAAATACACACAAAAACAAAGCCACTACAACACTTTCTAAAACATAACAAACATCTCACACGTCTCGAACTTCGCCATACCCGCGCACAATTCTCGCTGCTGGGAAGAAAGGGGCGTTGGGTCTGGTATGATACATGAAACATACGTACCGGGGTCTAAGCGATGTCAGGCAGGGCAGCCGATCGAGACTACAGGTCTACCCCAAAGTTAAATCAAAAGTCCTTCAAAGAGGCATCGTGCTTACTCCCATACAAAAATGTGGGGAATAAAAGCACGTTAAAAGAAAAAGAAGAAGAAAAAGAATATATATATATATAATTATATATATAATTACACAACATTGGTTCTCAGCTATATAAACCATTCTGCCCGCAAGTGATTCTTACCATCTTACCATAAATGATACTTTCTTTTACTGATCCTCTCTCTCTCTCTCTCTCTCTCTCTCTCTCTCTCTCTCTCTCTCTCTCTCTCTCTCAGAATGTCTAAATCGGTTTAGAAGTCACTCGAACCTGCCAACCTCACATAACACCTCCCATAAATCATGGGAATGCTGAAGATATTTTTTTCCAGGTGTGAATTACCTCCAAGATAAGAAGCAAGCACACACCCTCTAGTCATAAATACCGCTCCCACAACGGCTTGTCTCCGTGAAGGCTGCTACTTTATTCACAAAACCTACTAAAATGCTAATCCGAATCCTTTTTGGCAAATAGCGCAAGTACTTTAGAATGACATAATTAACCATTTTGAATAAGCTCAAAACACGGACAATGAATTAACGAATTAGTGATAAAACTCCCGAGGCTTCTATTATAGTACCCAGTAGAGACATGTCATTTAACGCTTTATATGATAAATCATTTCGAATTCATTTCACAAGTGATCAGTTTCTGATCTCGATAAAGGAATGCCATGTCTTAACATATTAATTCAGTATATATAGGAAATCTGGTATGATCATGTTTTCAGTAAAATGTTTAGGTGATTACCTAGGACATTTAGAGTTGCCATGTACCCAAAATATAAATGTATTATAATATACCAAGTGTATATTAAGTTGATTAAAAAAACACAAATGAAAAGATAACACAGAGAAATCTTAAATCGAATAAATATTGCTACATATTCTTAAGCTTTATTCCACATACTTAAAAAATATGAATATCATCATCTCCATGGACGCACTTCTGCAATACCTGTAAACATGCATAAGCATAATTCATAAGATACAGCTGACACCATCTGTGAATTGCTTACCCAGTTCTTTCACTCATCATTTATACACAATAACAAGTACAACATATTTAATTCAATTAACTAATGGATTTGACAACTGATATCCATAAAAGTGACTACGTATTTAGAATCAGAGAAAACTGCGTTTTCAGACAACTGAAGGAAGCCGTGAAAGTCGTGAACGATGCGTCAAGAATGATTAAGCAACCTCCTGAAATATGCTTTCATAAATTGATACAATGTAAAAAATATCACCAAAGTGCTATGCATGCAATGAACTTCACCAAAATCTTCCTTCTGCGGAAATTTCAACATGGTGACGTCGATGTTTATTGCAATATCCGACTACAGAACACCAGTGTAAAAAAAGTGAAGGAGAATATCAAATACAATCAGATTTTATGTGCATATAAAATGTGCATATATATAAATATATATATACATATATATAAATATATATATATATATATATATATATATATATATATATATATATATATATATATATATATATATATATATGTAATATATATGAAAGCTTATAATGTACAGGGAACACAGCATGCACATAAATGAAGTGATTCATACCCAGCGCACAACACTGCGGAAACAAATGCTGCAACTAAATGAGTCTGTGATTCGTAGGAACTGGTTCCGTTGCCGCAGGATTTGCATAGGCGTAATTCGGATAGGGCGAGATGGTGGCTGGGTTCTCTGGATCCTGTACCTTTTCCCTAGTAGGAGAAACAAAAACAGTAAGTTCTAAATCCCTTTTGTGATTTATATCAGAATTACCCAACTAATTTTACAAAAATACTGACTGTATGTAAAAGCTTGATAATCCATAATATTGATAAATTATTTGCCTCTTCCTTCTTTTCTCAAGGTACAGCCAATCAAATCCTGCGTACTGAAATTGTAGACCATATTTGTGATTTACAGATATCATCCTACAATCTTCCTCAACATGGATTAGATGACTCACAGCATGATTCCTTTAACATCTAAATCTTTTGTGATTTGTAAATTTCCGACAAGTTTTTCAGGTGAGATCAAGTTACAAAATATCTAAAAACAGATAACTTTTAAATCAATTTCTCGCCCCCCACCCCCCCATCTACCTTTTCATATGAAGGTATAGTGAATCACATCCTTTCAAGAAAAAAAATTAATCATTCATAAGAATATATTTACAGTGGATAAATATACTTATGTAGCAAGGAAGTATTCTTCCTAAATTGCACAAACTATCCTGTAGAGAGAGAGAGAGAGAGAGAGAGAGAGAGAGAGAGAGAGAGAGAGAGAGAGAAAATGGAAAACTCTCGCTTAAAAAATTGAGCAGACGTTTCGGCATCGTCAGCGAAATCGCAAAATACAGGACAGTAAGATCATAAACCAGGAGTCATTTCCACTCTTGAAGTCGACAAGATCATACTGATTGCGACTATATTCGATTTAAAATTCAACTTGCAACACTTCAGTTAAATTTTATAATAACATTTTTTCTCAACACAATATGAGACAAAACTGCCAACTACAATAAGGGGCGCTATGGTATTAGAGAATTTATAAGGTGACCAGAAAGAACTGCGCTTTATGTATATAGTATAACTCATGCAATATATGCACATACATACATACACACATATATAAAGTAATATATAAAATATATGTGTGTATATATATAAATACATTACATGTTATTATACATATATATATATATATATATATATATATATATATATATATATAAATATATATATATATATATATATATATATATATATATATATATATATATATATAAAGTGATTAAGTGATTACTGTTCTAGAAATCAGAAGACAGAGAATCCCAACTCTGGAAATGGGTGACATGAAGGAATAACTAAAACAAGTGACCTTTATTTACATATGTCTAGAGGTAGGAAATCTATGAATCCCATTGTGTTCTTGTTTTGTTTCTATATGCACTGATATCCAAAGTTTAAAAAGTTTCTGTGAATTTTAAGCGCTACAAGAGCTATAAGAAACAAACTAAGTATAAAAAACATTCTGCCTTACGCGGCTTAAAGCAATTACAGCAAAAACGTATATAAAGTTTTTTTGGTAAAGCAGCAAACCAAATATATAAATTATATGTCTGACAAAGACGTGACCAACAACAAAGAGCAAAGTCTGCTATAAATTTCCTTTTGCCAAAGACAAGGACAACAACAAAAAAACGAGAACAAAAGTTTCTGTCCGATAGACATAAAATCAACAAAGTATATAAAGTTTACGAGTATCAAAGCCAAAAGCAAAAACAAAGAAGAGGTTACAAAAACCCCAAGAAGAACATCAAGCAAGGACACTTCACCTCATTTCTGAAGCACTCATGCCGATGTTTGGATAAATGGACCCCAGCATGCTAATCGTTTTCACTTCCTTCGGCCGCTTCTGGAAGAAGCCGAGCCTAACGCCTCTTTTGTAACTGCGGAAAAAGTAAACGAAAAAAAAAGTTATCAATTATTAATCAAAATAAACAAATGGCTGAAGAAAATATTAATACAGAGGGGAAAAATAACGAAGAATCTATTGTAAAACCAGTAATTTACTGGGACTTTATATCTCATTTTTTTGGGGCTATGTATATACATACACACAATACCAACGTGTATATATATATATATATATATATATATATATATATATTATATATATATATATATATATATATATATATATATATATATATATATATAATATATATATATATATTGCTTAACAATTATGTGACACTGAAAACACGCACCATAAAACCATGTCACGAACATTTTTCTATATAAATTATTACTAACTTGTAATATATTCCTATTCCGATGCCTACGAAGAACAGGAGAGCAAGAACGCCCCCCACAATACCAACTGTGAGTTGAAGGTTACCATCTACATCGCCGCCACCCTCAGTTGTAATAACAGATGTCGACGTAGTCAATTCGTCCGTGGATTCGCTAAAATTTAGCGACACTTCATGGATGGGCTGGCCCGACGATCCTGGTCGCCCATCAGCCGCCTGTACGGGAGAATATGTTCAGTAATATCCGTGGGTTCGGTTTGATTTTCGTATAAATATATAAAAAAGAAAAAAGAACTCTTCCTCAAATATAGGATTCCATTACAAAACGATTCATGGAAATCACCTTAACTGTGATAGTTTGAAAAGACAAAGAGCTCTTCAGCGAATAACTGATCACATTAAATGACTCTCGCGGTCAACGGCTCCCTCCCAAGCAACCCCCCCTCCCTCCCTTATTTCAGCTGGCTTTGAGCCAGCATGAGCTCTTCCTTATAGGCCACGCCTTTAAAAGTAAAAAAACAACTCGTTAGCTTCCTGCGCCCCCAAAACACGGTACCAGAAGAGTATCAAGGCTCGTTGTGACTGTTAAAATTGTTGGAGATATCTGCACACATTCCAGACATCTTTTCAAGATGTCTTCAACACTGCTTCTGGCAAAGTGAGAGCAAAACTAGAAAGACCAATTTCTGAGGTGGTACGAACAAAGACTAGCAGCACGAATAAAGGTCTTGAGCACAGAGGATTTTATCCAAGCCGACCCTATAAGAAGGGTCATTACAGCGTTGGAAGATTGTATGTTTTAGGAATTTCGACAAATATAAGGTCAGATAAAGTACATTGTCCATCCTCAGCGATGTTGATGAAAGAAAATTTTTAATCACTGAGTTAGTCTAATTTTTGTCCAGAAATATATCATCGTGCTTTAATAACAAAGCAACATACAGTTTATAAGTAAACACTATGGTTAAAAACATAATACAAACTCAGCTAAAAGGAACTGTTGAAAATACAAACATATAGCAAAGTACAGCATATCTATAGCTATCAAAGCAATGGAAAATAAAAACTCTCAAATACGAATAAGAACAGTAAACTTAACAAGTTTACTGTTAAGCAGAATAACGTAATTATCAAACTTACAGAAATATAATCTCGTTTTGGATAGTAAGATGTGGAATATCGATCATTAGAACGGTTGTATCTTTCCATTGGCAACTTAGAAAATTGTTTCGGATTTGTCGTTGTCTTTGTATAGAAAATAAGGTAGTGCTACAATACGTCCAAAAATTCGATTAAGGTTCATATACACAAAAATTTAGATTTTACAATCTAAAGACCGTCGGAGAAGTAAAACATGTAAAAAGAGAATCCCTGTAGTCTTACAGCAAAAACTATTTCTAGTTATGTAGTATGACATAAAAATGGAAGATAAATAATTACTCTCATGTTAATTGCAGGGCGAGTCCACGCTGTGGTATTACAAGCTTCTGTGGCGTTGCCTTTCACAACAAAATTTCTTTGGAAATTAGCTGGCTTTGATTTCTCGGACAGACAGACGAAATAATGTCTTAAGACGACCGTGCACTGAAAGGGGAGACATAACTTGAATAAATTCTTGGAGGTAAAATTTCAAGACAAAATCATTATCCAAAAGTTGACTCTTTGAAAGGAACAATGATTTTTCTGAACGGTATGTTATTAATATCTTTCGACCATTAACGCCCTAATATGAAAATTCTTAATGATAGATGACTTACATTTGCAGAGTCCAAAGACAGGCCAAAGGTACGCCTGGATTCAACTGCCCTCTGGAAGAAAATGTCAGAATGAATTAGGTGGTTATCGTAGCATGTGACACTAGTGGTAGCAGAGGCAGTACTATAACTGGAACAATCATTTGCATATTCAGTTTACGTACACACACAGATAATGAATGGAACTGGTGCACCATACCGCCAAATAACATCTAGTGCTTCTTACGTTTAGAACTACAATCATAACAATATACAGAAGACAAAATCTCACCAACTTTCTAGAAAAGGTTCGCTTCGCCAAAGAAGCTTTCTTGAGTATAATTTTCAAGGACTGGTTTCTCTCATCGACATCGAAGAATTTGGAGAACCTCAAGTCTTGAGACTTATAGACAGGCACGATACCCTCGTCCCAATGAAGTGTGTACAGGTCGTCTTCTGGATTGAGCAGGTCATCTTTCTTCACATAATACTTGAAGGTGACGTTTTCTCCATCGAAGGAGACATCCCCGCTGTCTATTCCCGTAGCAGAAAGATGTTTCGTGCATTCTGCATCTGTGGGAAATGAAGGTGTCTGAGTAAGAAAAGGTTACGAACGAGAAACCTATCAAATTATGCAATAAAATCTGAAACTCAAGAGTTGCATAGGATACCAGAAAATATATGTGCGTAATCTATATATATATATATATATATATATATATATATATATATATATATATATATATATATATATATATATATATATATATATATAATGTATAAGTATATATAATTATATAATTGTATATATATATACATATATATATATATATATATATATATATATATATATATATATATATATATATATATATATATATATGTATATATATATATATATATATATATATATATATATATATATATATATATATATATATATATATATATATATATATATATATATGCATCCCCATGCAGCACGAAGGGACGCGTGATTAGGAATATTATAAAATCACGTCAGAAGGTGAGTGATAACCGGGACTTTGAACAAGTACTTTCGTAGTTTATTTACATTTTCAAGGTCACACTGAGTACAAAAGAAGTTGACAGAGCCATGTATACAAAAAAAAAGGGGTTGGGGGGCGGGGATACAGTTTGTTAATCTGGGCAGCATATTCTTTAAACAAAAAAGATGGCGTCAAAGGATCAAGGGATAATCCATATCAAATTAATAATAACATAGGTAGGTAATTCTAGATTATACAAGTCCAAATGGTGTGATAAATATTGAAGTAAGTCATCAACAGGAACTTTATTAAATAAAGAAGTCACATCAACACTGGTTAATTTGTCAGCACTGGATAATTTAACATGGGAAAGTCTAGCACAGAAAGCACCAGAGTTTTGTAAATGAAAAATTGAAATTGTACCCAGACTAGGTGATAGTATTTAACTAAATATTTTGAAAGTTTATAACTAATAAAACCGGTTGAACTGATAATGGGCCGAATAGGAAAATCTTTTTTATGAGTTTTGATTAATCCGTACGCGTAAGGTAAGGATGGGCCAATCGTTGACTCTTTCTCTTTTATTGACCCGAATTCCTTCAGTATAGTTTTGTTTTGGAAATGAAACTTTTTATGACATCAGCTAAAGGGTCTTTCCGTAGTTTTTTGCAATTAATAAAATCAGATAATAAGTTTTCCATTTTTTCAACATTGCTAATTTTATCCAATATTACAAAACAATTGGATTTGTCGGCTTTAGTAATGTGCAAACTTTTATCTCTCTTCGTTTCGTGAATTGCATCTATTAAAATTTTTGGGAAATTCACTATATAGTTATCTGAAGTAAGCCGAAGAATAGACCTGTAACTCTAAATTCATTGAAGGTAATACAACTGTGTTTTTCTTTTCCAGTTTGGTTATCTCCGAGATGATGTTTTTGCACAAAATGTCATCACTAATAGAATATGATAAGACATAGCCTAAATCACATTCAAGATTCTGGTCCAGTTCTTTGTTCGAGAGGTTTATTACACAATCGCCTTTACGTTTGTTATTACAATCACTTATCTCAATGGGACATTAATTTATGATCTGTGTGACATGTAACGAATATGGTTAGTCTCTGTTTAGCCGTCAGCTTGTACAGTAATCTCTTATTAAAGAGACATATCTTTGCTCGTGTTTCTTTGCCAGCCTACAAGAGATCAAACATGATCCAGTTGGTGAACCAGTTTGTTTAGCTTGAATCTGAGTCTATTATAAATTCTATTCAGCAGCAATGTTATTGAATTCGAGCCTTCTTGTCTTTTCTATATGTTTCTTGAGGAGTACACAATTCATTGAATGATTTTGGGTTCACTTGTTCTTGTAAACATTTTTGAAGGAATTTCCGTCGAGTACTGTGTCCCTTTTCACCACTGTCCGTTGGAAGTTGAAAAGAACATCTGCCAGGAAAGGGAACAGGAGTAGAAAGTTTCTCCCGGCATCCATATCCAATGCAGCACGAAGGGACGCGTGCCTCAGAATATTGTAAAATCCACGTCAGAAGGTGAGTGAAAACCAGGACTTTGAGCAAGTACTTTCGTAGTTTATTCTACATTTTCAAGTTCACACTGAATGCAGAACAAGCTCATAGAACCTTATATACAAAAACAGAAGGGGGGGCAGGGTTACAGCATGTTCTTTAAACAAAAAGAGGATCAATAATAATCCAGGGTAGAGATTAACATTCCTGGTAGACGTAGCTTCAATAAAAACAGTTTCTAGAAGAATCCCTTTTCCGATGGTCGTTGATCTTGTAGATTATCGTTGACTTATCCCAGTTCATCGCATGGCCTGTCTTAAGCCAATGATGCGCAATGCCATTATTTGATAAGCCTCTTGAAATGGCATATTTGTGTTGGAAGCTTCTTACTTTTAGTCCTTTTAATGTCTGACCAACATAAATCTCATTACATTCTTTGCAAGGAATACTCTGTTTACCATTTCATCCTCATTTCATTTCTGCAGTGCCCATTTTAAAAACTACTGATATTTAACTTAGTATTTAAATATAATATTTCGAGAAGTAAACTAGTTAAGAATAGTCCGCCCAATTCAAACAACACTGTATACAGTATTCCTTGGAAAGAATGTAATATAAGATTTATGTTGGTCAAACATCAAAACCACTAAAGGGTGGCTCCCAACACAAATATCATTTCAGAGGCTTAATCAAATAATGGCATTAAGTCGATGACTTAAGCTGAAACGTAGCCATGCGATGAACTGAAGTCAACGATGTCTACAAGATCCTTTGACCATCAGAAAAATAATCTGCTAGAAACTGCTGCTGTGTTTGTTGAGCTAGTCCTCCAGAATGTTAATCTCCACCCTGGATAATCTTGATCCTTTGTCCCTGTCTTTTTTTATTTAAAGAACATGCTGCCCAGATTAACATACTGTAACCCCGCCCCCTTCTGTTTTTATATATAAGGCTCTGTCAACCTCTTCTGTATTAACTTTCCCTCAGACACAAGCTCTCTTCCTTTTCCTTCCGAGCCCTCTCCCACTAGGCTGGGACTCACTGCTATAAAACTTTCTCTCCTACTGATGGGTACCGTAAGGTTCAAAGGGGTTGCAATCCTGCCTGTCACCCTTTCTTTTTCACCAACTAACAGCCAAAAGCACTGTTACTTGTATTTTGACAGATAAATCCAGTTACGGGCTGCTCCAGGAGCAAGAGCCCCTGCCAGCACAAGGCTGGCTTTATCTTAAACAACATCTGTATTCAGTGTGAACTTGAAAATGTAACATAAACTACTCAAGCACGCGTCCTTTCGTGCTGCATTGGATATGGATGCCAATATAAACTTTCTACTCCTGCTCCCTTTTCTGGCAGATGTTCTTTTCAACTCCCAACGGACATTGGCGAAAGCACACAGTATTCGGCTTCGACGGAAATTCCATCAAAAATGTTTACAAGAACGAGTGATCCCAAAGTCATTATTACCTAGACGATTCCGAGTGGACAGTGAATCTCCTTTCAATAAATTGTTTGTAATCTCCCTCAATAAACATACAGAAAAGACAAGAAGGTTCGAATTCAATATTTTTAAGAAACTGAGAAAGGATAGATTTCATTTCGTGAATAGGACTCCCCCGATTGGATAACAGTGCTACTAAACAGAATTTATATTAGACTTAGATTCAAGCTAAACAAACTAGTTCACCACCTGGATCATAAATTCAAAAATCTTATTCAGATAAGTGATTGGAATAATAAACGTATAGACGATTGTGTAATAAACCTCTCGAACAAAGAACTGGACCAGAATCTTGGTTTATTATATTCTATTAGTGATGACATTTTGTGCAAAAACATTATCTCAGAGATATCCAAACTGGAACAGAAAAACACAATTGTATCACCTTCAATGAATTTAGTTACAGGTCTTTTCTTCGGCTTACTTCAGATAACAATATAGTGAAATTCCCAAAAATGTTAATTGATGCAATTCACGAAACGAAGAAAGATAAAAGTTTGCACATTACTAAAGCCGATAAATCCAATTGTTTTGTAATAATGGATAAAATTAGCAATGCTGAAAAAATGGAAAGCTTATTATCTGACTCTAGTACTTACAAAATACTACGGAAAGACACATTAACTGTTGTCATAAAAGGTTTAAATTCAAAAATAAAAAGTATACTGAAAGAATTCGGTTCAATAAAAGAGAGTGTCAACGACTGGCCCGTCCTTACCTTACATGTACGGATTAATCAAAACCCATAAAAGAGATTTTCCTATTCGGCCCATTATCAGTTCAACCGGTTTTATTAGTTATAAACTTTCAAAAAATGTAGTTAAATTACTATCACCTATTCTGGATACTATTTCAAATTGCCATTTACAAAACTCTGGTGCTTTCTGTGCTAGACTTTTCCATATTGAATTATCCAGTACTGACAAATTAACCAGTTTTGATGTGACCTCTTTATTTACTAAAGTTCCTATTGATGACTTACTGTACTGTACAGTACTTCAATATTGATCACAACCTTTGGATCTGTACAGTCTAGAATTACCTACCAATTTTATTATTAATTTTATATCCCTTTGTATAAAAAAATATAATTTCACTTCCAATGGTAATTGTTATGAATAAATATTTGGTATGGCTATGGGGAACCCTGTTTCGCCACTTTTGTCTAATATTTACATGGAATTCTTTGAGTCTAGACTTATTCCAAGAAATCTGTTCCCTAAGGTGTTTTGGGTTAGATATGAAGATGATTGTTTTTGTATAGTAAAATAAAATGTAAATATTCCTGGTTTCTCACAAACAATTAATAATCTTGTACCATCCATAAATTTCACAATAGAATATGAAGAAAATAATTGTATACCATTTTTGGATGTCTTAGTTGTTAGAAATAACACCAGTTTTTTTGTAAAGTATATAGGAAATCCACGGGTAATTTGTCATATATTCATTTTTACTCTAACCATGCTAAACAAATTAGGGTGTCAACATTTTCCAGTACGTATCTTAGAGCTCTTAGAATTTGTAGGCCTGAATTTTTGGAAGAGGAGTTTAAAATTATTGATAAAATAGGAGATTCATTATGTTACCGTTCATATTTTTTAGAACTTTGTAAAAATAAAGCAAAAATTACACATTACAATCCAACCAGTGTTAACAAAGAACTGAAGAAGAATATTCTCTGTTTACCATTTCATCCTCATTTCATTCTTGCAGTGCCCATTTTAAAAAGTATTGGTATTAACTTAGTATTTAAATATAATAATATTTTTAAAATAAACTAATTAAGACTAGCCTGCCCAATTCAAAAAATATTGTATACAGTATTCCTTACTAAGAAAGTAATAAGACATATTGGTCAAACATCGAAAGGACTAAAAGTAAGAAGCTCCCAACACAAATATCCCATTTCAAGAGGCATATCAAATAACGGCATTGCGGATCTTTGGCTTAAGACAGGCCATGCGATGAACTGGGATAAGTCAACGATAATCTACAAGTTCAATGACTATGGGAAAAGGAATCTGCTAGAAACTGTGTTTATTGAAGCTATGTCCACCAGGAATGTTAATCTCCACCCTGGATTATCCCTTATCCTTTGTCATTGTCTTATTTGTTTAAAGAGCATGTTGCCCAGATTAACAAAATGTAACCCTGCCTCCCATTCTGTTTTTTTTATATAAGGCTCTGTCAGCTTCTTTTTGTATTCAGTGTGAATTAGAATAAACTTCAAAAAGCTTGTTCAAAATCCAGTTTTCCTCACCTTCTGACATGGATTTTATTATATATATATATATATATATATATATATATATATATATATATATATATATATATATATATATATATATATATATATATCCGTTATCAACAATTTAATGGTAACAACCAGAGAAGTATAATAACCTGAAGTAATAAGCGCACGTGAAGACAATACATAATTCTTTATTTATAGCAAAAGATAAATGTGAAAAAAAATTCAAGTTATTTCATCATTTTATTTTTTCAGAATATAAAATTCATCTCCAGTTTCTCAAGCAAACAACTCCATTGAAGACTGCAGACCATATATAACTGTGGATGTATAAAGTTACATCTAACAAGTCCAGACAGGTCAAGACCTCAGAGTGAAGGTCAGGAAAAATTCAGTTGTCAGTGATGCTCCCGATGTCAGTTACTTTAGAGATCAGTTTATGAAGTTATATCCCACTATAGCAACTCTGTAATACAACCCACACTATGCCAGCCTAGTCGTCATCTTCCTAGGGTTGAGATGATAATGCTATACCACAAATAATTAGGATTTATCTTGAAGTATCTTTCCATTTACTGAAGAGTAAGCGAAGTCAAATGTGTAAACTTCCCTTGTCCTTCTAAGGTTCTAAGCAAGTCTTCTTCAGCTGTGCCTCTTCTGAGGTGAGATTAATACTTATTCACCTTCAAATGAGGTCATCAGTGGTGTAAGTACTGATAGATGAAAAAACGACGACTGCGGAAACTTCCACAACAATCTTTTCTTAAATGATGATGTTACAACTCTGCAGTTACTATTAAAATTCAAAACTGATTTAAATAATTTGTATTTGTTCATCCACGGCGTTAAATAGTTATGTCGCAACTGACGCATGCACTTTGCCTACCACCGTGATAACACAATGATGAAAGTTCAAAGAATGATTGATTAAAACCACATCACTTCGTATCAGGTTCATCATCTCTAAAAAGAGATCCATTTAAACTGCAAAAGAATGAAACCCTTCCCGTGCAACATAAATTTGTAGTAAGAAGAAACTGTTGACGTATAATGGTGTTATGACTGATAACAAAAAAGGACATGAAAAAATCTGGATTCGCACGCAATTTGGATCATTGGCAAAAAGCCAATATTATATCTAAATATCTAAATAGTAAAGAGTAAACACATTACCGCCCCTCCCCCAATATAAGTTTCCTGAACTAGAGCCTGAAGTATTCACAGGCAAGTTTCAATTTTCCTGGAACATGAACGATATATTATAAAAATTTCATTAAACATCCACTCATTTGTTTTCTTATTAACAGGAGGAGACACAGAGAAAACTGAAATCAATAATATAATCACACTGAGTGAGAAAACAGAAATATCAACATTCCATTTCCACAACAACGGGGTGCCGGTAGAATCAACAAGTGAAAAATGCCCCGAAGTTTCTTCGGCGCAATCGAGTTTTCTGTACAGCGTATAATCAAGGCCACCGAAAATAGATCTATCTTTCGATGGTCTCGGTATAACGCTGTATGAGCCGCGGCCCAAGAAACTTTAACCACTGCCCGGTGGTTACCTATCCTATAGCGTTCCCAGACGCACTTTTATGGCTAATTTTAACCTTAAATAAGATAAAAACTACTGAGGATAGAGGGGTGCAATTTGGTATGTTTGATGACTGGAGGGTGGACGTTCAACATACCAATTTGCAGCCCTCTAGCCTCAGTAGTTTTTAACATCTGAGGGCAGACAGAAAAAGTGCGGACGGATAGACAAAGCCGGGGCAACAGTTTTCTTTTACAGAAAACTAAAAATGAGATCGGATCACTGTTGCATCCATTTTCACACTAACTATTTGATCGTGGCTAAATTCCCTGAGCAAAAAATTTCCACAACATGGATCACACTGCCCAACTTACGATTGTCTTGTAAGCAGTCTTGTGCTTCCTGTCAAGCACTTTCTAGGGCTTCTTGTTCTCCTTCCTCTTAACATTTCCATTTATACACTACTTTCATCAATGAATACTCGCACATTCTTTCCACAGGACTGAATCACACAGGAGAAGACTGTGTTCTATTTCTTTTTCTTTTTTTTAACTATACTGATGTTTTTACCATTTCTGTATATCCTATATTTCTCACCTCACCAATTCTCTTACCTCCCATACACTATGCAAATTTCATCTCAACAACTCCAGACTTTCATTCATTTTCAATTCAACAACCACACTTCACTTTCACTGAGTAAAATTGGCTTTAAAGACTTTAGTACATTACAGCCTTGATTTCCACAGGCGCTATCAGTCTTTTTCAAACCTTTTGCATACACTGTCTTTCTTGCTACACTTCTCTAACTGCTTCCATTCTGCCACCATCCAAATTGTTCTTTACTCCCTCTTTCACTTGCTCTCATACCCTTATTCTGATTCCCACTGGTTTTATTCTCCTGCAAATCCTTACATACTCTTTCAATAGTTTTTGTAGCATCTCTTCAACTACCCAATCAGTAACTGTCTCATCTCCAAACATTAGCCATTCCTTCCTCTTACTCCAAAACTTCGCCATTTCCAGTATTGTCCTTTCCCTGACCTCTAATTTCACTGCACCCAGAAAGATATTTGGGAGTTTTGGCGACATAACATATCCTTGTCTCAGCCCCACTCTGAACCAGCCACTCTCTCACCTTCTCTTGGCATCCTACTAGAGGGAAATGCACGATTATTGTTATTCTTAGGAGAAGAGGGTCGTCTGCTTTATAGGGTGCTTATCCTTCGATCAGAGGGTCCATGCCTTTTACTAGGTGTTTCTCCCTTGTGGTATATCATATCTGTTACCATTAACTACTGTCACCCCTTGGGCGGCAATAATCGGGCTGTACCGTGGTGGTATTCCTCAGTCAATGGTCTATCTCGATGAGTGGTAATAATAATAATAATAATAATAATAATAATAATAATAATAATAATAATAATAATAATAATAAATCTTTATTGCGGCTCAGGGCTATATACATGGAAGATACAAATACAATATACACAATCTAGATATATAAGGTAACATGACAAAAATTATTATGGGCAGTATCCACACAGTTGCTGAAGAGGTAGAAAAAATAGAATTCATAATAACGGTAATGACAGTAATTATATGGGGAATAATAGAAAAAATTATTAAAATTGATAACAATTACAAATACAGATTACCGACGATTAATTTCCATCTGGCAAATTCAAGAGACGTGTTCACCCGCAATTTACGGGTATTTCCCCGTACCCAAGCGGTTCACAACGCCCAAATAAGAACGGCTCTGCCTTGAGACAGTCCATTAGAATCCCAAGCAGTTGGTACTTTCTTAGGCAAACAGTAACCAGCTAGCGCTGTGTACTATCACAACGGTTAGCGGTCAGTTTCAGCTGATTGAATAACTCACTCACTCTCTCTCTCTCTCTCATACACACACGCGCGCGCGCGCGCGCGCTGAATATTCTTCCGCACCCGTACATTATAATTCATAGTTACACTTTTGAGCTTCAGTAATCGTGCTAATCTTGATTAATTTTTACCACACATCGGGATCGAACATACGATTCGAGTGATAGGTAAGATCGCAATTGAGCCAGAAAAATCATAAATTTTAGTGACTAGAAAGGTTAATTTGGAAGCAACTTTGTCTTTAATTTTAGCCCTGGGCTCGATGCCGATGTGAGGTAGAAATCCATTTCTATTGCGCGAGGAAATGTGTGTTGGTTTCCAATAATCGCAGTTCGCAGAAAAAAAAAAGCACACCTGGTTTTGCGAAATGTTTCAAGCGTTCATGGTTAATTGAAATGAAGCTTACCACGAATACTGCTATACTTCATTAGTAGGCAATTTCTAGATAAGGTGTTTTTAATGTGTGTATCAATCATAAAATATATCTGTTTGCTACGCAATAATTCTAAGCCTTGCTTGAAGTATTTATTGCGAGGTTAAGACGTAAACGTCAACTCTTACATTTATAAAAGCTCACAGAGCTAACCGCAATTCAAGACTTCTTCAGTTCATTCCGTAGAAAAATAAAAGGTCTTCCATTCAAGGTAATTAATCTAATACATTAATCACACTTCTTATCTTCACATATAAGCCCAGACAAAATATGTCCCCTTCGTCCTTGATCAGCGTAGAAATACGTAATCACCTTAGAAGTGACACATCACCAACACAGATAATCCGCAACTTACTTGCTCTAGACACCTGGACGCTTTCACCAAGTGAAACGGAAGAAGCAATAAACGCATAAACGACACATCTCAACCAGCACGAATTGGACGATACCATGACTCCGTCACAGAAGACGTCGATCTGATCAGTTGCAACGAGTAGCTTCTTATTTCCCTCGCCAGTTCCTCCGACCAAATCATTCCCAGGGACATGTGAGGGTATATATCAGCCTATCCCCTGTGCTTAATCCGTCTTCGACCCTCAGAAACCACTTAAAAGTTACCACACGACCGACATAAAACGGAATCAAAGCTTCAAAGGGACTGCTTCTTTTTAAAGTCGTCCATTACTGGTAAGCGAGTCATGCAAAGGCTTACTGACAAAACGACTTTTATCAGATAAGAGATTTCCGAGTGAGAGGGGAGATATGATATGTAAGAAGGTAGCAAATCAGAAAGACAGTGAATGTCACTCTTCCTTTCTCATGCGATCTATTAATCATCTATTTTCAAAGAAATCACCTACTTTGAGACTCTCCCATCCCAGTTTTACCTTAAAAATGATATAATTATTAAGAAAGTTTAATCCGATAATTGACCCAAGTTTACTAGCATCATAATTAAAATCTATAATTAGGTGTGTGTGTGTGTGTGTGTGTGTAGACAGCAACGTGTTTATGTAGAGAATCATAATTATGACATATTAACAACATATATATATATATATATATATATATATATATATATATATATATATATATATATATCTATATATATCTATATATATATATATATATATATATATATATATATATATATATCTATATATATATATATATATATATATATATATATATATATATATACATATACATATATATGTGTGTCTATATATAACAGACTTTTCTATGAAAGCCACTTAAATCCGGCAACAAGCAAACTTTATAAACGACAATCTTATCGTTTCTCAGTGTTTTTTTTTTTTTTTTGAATTGCGAAGTGCTGAGGCCTATAGTTTTATGCCGTACTTATACTTTTAGATATCGACCCTTCCGAGTAAGTTTAATGACAAATGGATAAGATAATTTCCTATAATAGGTGACCTCAATTACATTTCTCTGATAAATTTAATTCTGTAGTGTACCAAGTTTCTTTACTTATTTTTTTCTCATCCAACGGAAATCTATTTCAGATTACCAAATATGGTTCATTCACTATGTAATTACATGCATGGTTGGCTTATACTCTTTCATTTCAAACTGTACAACACTCTAAATGCAATCATTATTTCTGCACAAGACTCGTTATGTCACTCATTCTTGGCACTATTCACTGCTGGCAACCTATTTTTCTTCTAATCTAATATAACATTCCCCAGATTCCCACAGATTCATCCACCAGTCACCTTTGCCCTCATTAGGATTTAACACAATTAAGTCTCTTTAAACATGAATCCCACGGGTCTTAAAATTCCATTTTTTTCGGTTTCCGTCCGTCTCATCTTTAATTTCTAAATACGACGAACTGAAATGTTTCCTCCTCTCCTTACAAATGCACTCGTTCATGTATACCTTAGCATTGCCGTTTCTTCCTTACAAAGTTCTAATTTCACTTCCATACCTTCTCACCAGACCATTCGGTTTATATCTATATACTTTGAAAAAAATTCCATGACAATAACTCTTGATACTAATATGTAGTGTAGTGATGATTCATACACTGCTGACGAGTCTTCTGTCCTGGCATTAAGAAATGGCTGGTACTGTCAAAGTTTTATGAAAATGGAGTTCATCCTTGCTGTATTAACTTTCTGTGGATACACTTACCGCTAGAGGAAACAGATGACTGGAAAGAAAGATACAAAGAAATATGTATATACAGTATATATATACATACATCCATACATACACACAAACATAAATATGTATGTGTGTTTTTATGGCCTATTAACGCAACGCAAAATTAAGACAGAAACCATATATGTCGACCGACACTATCCGTGATCAGAAGTGAAGCAAGTTCAGCTGCAACAGTGAGCTGATCCAGAGAGACTCGGAGCATATTTATAAGGAATGAACTTCATGTGCATCGCCCACTTCACAGACCAGTGCAGATTCCCACCCTGCTGATGACCTGCGAGTGAATCACATCATTCTCTATCGGGCACTCACTCTCGCTCTTTGTGTACGAACACCCCTTGTATACAGTCTATCCATAACTTTCTCGAAGTTACTCTTTCTTTAGCAGAAAAATAACGAATTATACACACTTCTCTATCACTACACACAAATACACATATACTGTACATGCACACACACACACACACGCGCGCACACACACCTGTTCTTCCAGTGTCTGCTGAATTGGGGATGAATCAGCTATGCTGAACAATTCCAATATAATTGCTTCTCATATCGACACAGAAGGCCCATCATCAGGGTACCGACCTCATTATACACTAAGCACCTCGCTTCTACCCTGCATGTGTGCACGTCCAGGCTTTCTGGATATTAATAAAGATACTCTTCGAACTATGCAACGTTTTCAACTACCTATCGCTCTCCATTCTCTCCTCTGGACCATTCCACATCAAAATACTTTAATTCATCTCTTCGCCTATGGTGTAATTTTTACAACATCTTTGTCATATTTCTCCACACGCCACATTTTTGTTGTATTTTTATCTATACCATTCAAACAATGAGTCTCAGCGGTTTCTATTCCTTTTCTTTTATTTGCATGTAACGCTTGCGCTTCAATTCCACAAATACTTCCGCATATCTAAACATTTGCTTTTATTGTCATCTCTCTCCACTTCGTAACCTTTAACGGACCCCATAAGTTCTTTGCTACATTCATTTCGTTTTTCTTCTTATTTCTCATTTTACCATATTCATTACATCAACAATCAATTTCCATGCAAATCAACCACTTTCAGCTTCCTGACATTCACACTATCACTCACTGCCTTATTTTCGTAGCTTCCATTTACTACCATAAAAATACTCTTGGTAATATTGACTCTCAATTCCCTTGTCACAAAAAACTTTCAAACTCTTTCACAGGCCTCTTGTAGTTTCGTCTATCACCTTATACTACAAAGTAATTGAAAAACACGTTCCACTTCCCAGACTTCTGTTATCACTGCATGCACAAAAATGAGAAAAATTGTCTATTGATCACTTTGACGGGAAACCAGCTAAGATAATATAATCTAACACAGGCTTTGCTGTCTTCATAAAATCTTCAACATCCGCATCTACTACACTCTCCGCCTCATATCTGTATCAATTTTTCCTTTACTCTCAAACTTTTCAAAAAACTTTTATAGCAAATGCCTGCTACATATACCTGAGAACTCTTCTCTGGCAATCCTGTCGTGTGTCTCACTTTCTCCATCAAAAGTCTACCCTTCGCCTTCCAAAAGTATGTAAAGCAATTCCATGAATGTACGAATTATATTCATCTCTGCCATGTTCCTCCCCATACACAGGAACAATAATTGCCTTCGTCCATTCGCTTTCCCTCATCCAGAAATACCTTGCACACCACACTCAGCTACTTAGCTACAACATCATCACCATACCCGAGCATCTAACTTTGTCTAGTCTTCAACATTTTAACTTCCCTCCTTAAATCTATAACTTTCACTTCTATAATTATTCAGTTGGGCCTCTCTTCTATATTCTACATTTAATAATTCTACAAAATTCATTACTCCAGATTACATTCTGTTCGTAAAAACTTTCCCCGTTTCCTGTTGTTATTCATATCTCTTTACTGCAAAGCCTACATCTGAGCACATACTGCCACCTAGTAAATATCTTGTTGCCCCATATACTTGATAAAATTTACCCCTACAGTACATGTCCATTAACCCCTGCCTTTATCTTTCTCACGCTTCCTTTCGCTATTTTATTCACTCCTTGTATACCTTCACTTGCCCCTCTCTGTGGTCTAATAACATCATTATAAAAAGAGTGTTTTTGATTCTAAACCTTCATCTCTATTATACGATTTGTATTACTACTCCTTCCCATATTCCTGCAGCACTCACCAGCATTCTTTAATGATTCAGTAAATCGACCAAGAAAGTCTGCAGTCTGTATAAACTACTTCCAATTCGGTAACGTTAACCTAGACCTTTGTTCATTCATTCTCTGCTCATACTGAAGCTTTCTGAAGGCTTCTTCTGTGTCACTCAGGTTGTTTTATCGTAATCTAAGAACATTATATGAAATTTTAAAGATCGCTAAAAGAAAATTCAACGCAAAAACCGACCTAAATCTAAGATTTTTGTGTTATGTTTTATGACTCTTACAATGTTAAATATATTTGTAAAATTGACTCACTGATTATCGCTACTAAAACTGGCGTCACAACAGTATTTGTATATTATTTGTCTATGTATATAAATGCATACACAAATATATATATATAGATATATATATATATATATATATATATATATATATATATATATATATATATATATATATATATATATTATATATATATATATATATATATATATATATATATATACTATATCTGTATATATATATATCATTAAAACATTATACCACTGCTCTGTAACACTCTAATTCATTTGGTACCTGTCAACTGAGAGACAGTTGTCTCCTTTGAAATATAACATATAATTTCTACCCTTTCCGGTGTTTTTATGGACTCCTTTCATTATATATATATATATATATATATATATATATATATATATATATATATATATATATATATATATATATATATATATATATATATATATATATATATATATATATATATATATATATATATATATATATATATATATATATATATATATATATATATATATATATATATATATATATATATATATATATATATATATATATATATATATATATATATATATATACTGTTTATATATATAATTTATTTATATATAATTTATATTATATATTATATATATATATATATATATATATGTATAATATATATACACACACACATACATGAGCGCGCGCGCGCGCGCGTGTGTGTTCGCTTTCTTGCATTACGCTTACCGTATATAAGTCGAGATTACCATTGCACACTTTTGGACAAGGACTACAAAATAGTGATGGTGAACTTTGGTCTGTTTTTATTGTAACTGACTGTAAACATCCTCAGCAGATGTTACTTTAAATTAACCCACAGTGGTTGCCCAGGGGCATAAACAATTAATCACTATCAGCTTTACTGATATCGGCTAAAAATATTTATAGTGAAAAAAATAAACAAACAAGAAGTATAGAACCTTGAACTTTGACTTATAACTCAAGGAATACCTTAATTGCAAATGGTAAATGAGGAATCATCCTTAGTCTGTTAATATTCTTTATTACTCACAGAAGGACACAAGGGCTGATGTAATTGATAAAACAGAATTCCTCACTACTGAAGAATTATCTTTATTCTTTTAAAGTACAGTGTGCTATCTACAAGTTTATACTCAGTTTACATTTCAGATTCACAGCAGCAGAAGACTCGGAAATCAAATTCTCCGGAACAGAAATATTAAAAATCCTTTGCATAAACTGCCCTGAATATTCAAAGTAATTTTATTTATTAGTGTATTTTGACATTTTTGTTACTAACTCTTTGCTGTATAAGACTCTCAGACCTAAAAAAATTATCAGAAACACAGTTGAAATCGATAGAATTAACTTAGAAATAATGTACAGCACAATTGCTCTTTAGTAGCATACAGTTTTTAGCAAAGAAATTAATGACAAAAAATTAAGAGAGAAAAACATTTTGAATAAAACAGGAATTAAATATTATTAAACTGAGTTGTTGATACTTCAAGGGAAAACACCACTAAAATTTAGGTAGGAAAAACGGACACATTAAAGCTATGAACACATGGCAGTGATCCTTGTATACTGTATATAAGATGAATTTCGAAGTATTTCTTCAGTTTCTAGTAACCAACAATACTAAAAGTCCAGTATTAAAAATGTGACAGTCTACATGATTAAACATATTTTCATTTACATAAAGAGTCTTACCGTCTTAGTGCATACTAAAAATGGCTTTAGATATTAAATTGAGGTTCAAACTTCCTCAAAATACCATCAGAAGTTCAAATGTGGCCCTTCTGCATTTAAACTTTCTTTAGAGCACCAGGCGAATATAATGGCCTTAATATCTTGATGGTGTCATGAAAAATTTTAACATGATTATCTTAAGCTAATCTTGAACAATTTGCGCACTACAATTTATCATTGCAATTGGTATACTCCATAGTACCATGGATGAGTAATTTATTCACGTATGCTCATACTCATCCCCCCTTCAAATGACAAATGTACTATATTCATTGGTGGACTTGTGACACAAGATGTTGGCAAATCTATAGCAGACAGGCCTTCCTTTTATAACTGATAAACGTGGTCTGTTCTTATGGATCTGACAGTAGATATTTTCAGTCGAGGCCACTGATGCTAATAATGTACGCAGATATCTCCCGTCAGATCTCAAATAACAGACTATAGTTCTGTAAATTTTGTTTATTTCATAAATCCATTGCGCATATAACTGAAGTCAAAATACCAAGAAATTATACTAAGGAGAGGAGAACAGGGTGGTGGGTTGAAAAAAAAAGCACATTAAAAAAAGGGAAATTTGATAAACGTCGGGAAAATGTGAAGTATGTTGGCATGTCTTAAAAAAATAAAACTATATACACAAGGAGAATAATCTAATCAGATAAGCATACAGTAATCAACATTATAACACTTCTGTGACACCCACACACGGACATTTTTACATTTACCGCTACTCAATAAGTACAGCCTATTATAGTAATAATATATTAATTTAGAATAGCACAATGCATTAGGCAAGTGTTGTTTACTTCACATTCAAAGTCTCATTCTTGTGCTTGATACAATATTCGGGAAGCTTGACGCTGAAGGTTAAGGAAAGTGGGAAATTACATTTTTATTTTTCTTCTACGGACATTTATGAGTCTGGTCAGTATTTAGCAGGCTATTGTATACTATACCGATTTTTTGCACTAGGCAAACATTTCACATTTTCCTAATTTTTTTTTTTTTCACAAGTCTCCTGTACATTTTTCTCGAAAGAATATATAAACTGTCATTCATTCCAATATTAAAAAAATAAACGCCTACTTTCATAATTAAAACGAATCGTTCAGGAGTGATAAATTTTAAGCTAATTTTTTTTTTTAAAGAAATGAACTCTTGCAGAATGAGAATCGCCGCATATACTAATAATCATCCTTTTAAAACGAAGAGACATAACAAGCAATCATTTAAGTCTCCTAACTATTACTGTATTACTATGCTATAAATATATTTTACATAATTTGAGAAGGGACTACACAGAATTCTTTCCGGTTCTACAGTTCTATTGAAAAACACTTCGATTTCCTTCAGAAACACCCAAACCCAAAGACGTCCATGCATCATTCGACATTTTTAACTGACTAACTTCGACCAAATTCTTCTGTCTCTTCAATCCTTAACACTGATGCTACTCAACGGTGAGGTCACTACGCCCTTTCTATACAGGTTAGAATGGAAAGTGACACTTCTAGCACGGTATACGTTTTATAATCACTTTTCTTACAGGAGAGAAAAATATTTTTTTTTTTATTTGACTCACAGATCGTTCTTCCCATAAGCTAAGAAAAATTAATCAGTCACCATACTCCATTATTTAATCCACAAAGAACGACAAAGTCCTCTCGCCTTTCCTTCAGAGAATTCTCCTATCCGGGTTTCTGAACTGGCACCAAAATCGGCACACTACATTGGCACCCAGTGCCAGCAAGATCATTCTCATCGCTGCAGTAATCGGAAACACATTTCCCACGGTGTCCAAAGGGATGTCCTAGACAGGCGTTGATAGAAGGACATCTTAATGAGATTCTGGAGGACATCTGGAGATGTTCAGTTCAGTCTCAGACCTTCCACCTCAGCTTAATTCCACAGGAATGTCAGCCCTTCCCCGCTGGTCGCTTGCAGTCACGAAAGAATCTGTTATGGGAAGAGATGCATGAGAAGAGCATTTCCAGAACTCCCTAGGTTGGCGAAATTTGACTGTAGGATATCCATACTAATGACAGTGCCAGTCACTGATATTATGATGGACCTTTTTCTTCTGGATTTTGAGTTCCAGAATGCAGAGGAACGGCATGCGTCGATCGAAATATTTAACCATATATAACAAATAATTTTTCACTGTTGCAGGAATCACAAGAACAGAATAAAATTAATTTTACAATCCCATTCACGATGTGACGATACATTATAATATAAATTAAAATATTAACGTATGAATGAACCTTTATATATGAATCTTTACTTCCCTACGAAGTCATGGAGAAAAAATTAACTAAACGTTTGGAGGCATTTTCTGGTAAAAAAAAAGTAATTATATGGTAAAGAAGAGTAGTTATAGAGTAAATCTATGATTAATAATGGTTTCACGAAGGCATGTCAAATAAATAAACTTGTTCATCAAATAAGGAGAGATATACAAGTAGCAAACAGTACAGCATAACATATAGGAAATATGAATACATATATATATATATATATATATATATATATATATATATATATATATATATATATATATATATATATATATATATATATATACATATATACATATATACATATATATATATATATATATATATATATATACATATATATATATATATATATATATATATATATATATATATATATATATATATATATATATATATATATATATATATAGAATCTACTGGTCACTTTTTACCCGATACGTATGTAATTGCAATAGCCACAATGCCCTCTTAACTTCTCGAGTTCTTCGCGCCTTTTTTGGTACTTTTTCACGACAAAGCCTTAATATCCATGTAAAAGAAATATGAAGAAATTATGATGACCGGTAGCGGGAAACAAATCCGGGTCCCCTAATCAGAACGAGATACCATTGTCAGGTCGACAATGGTACCTCGTTCTGATTAGGGAGCTTGTTCCGCTACCGGACATCATAATTTCTTCATATTTGTTTCAACTGAATCTTAAGGCTTCGTAGTGACAACCGTAATCAACAACGAGCGAAGAATTCGAAAAGTTAAAAACACTAATAATATTACAATACATTATATATATATATATATATATATATATATATATATATATATATATATATATATATATATATAGATAGATAGATAGATAGATATAGATATATAATATAAATATATATGTATATATACATATACATTTATATAATATATATTATATATATATATATATATATATATATATATATATATATATATATATATATATATATATATATATATATATATATATATATATATATATATATATATATATATATATATATATATATGTGTGTGTGTGTGTGTGTGTGTGTGTGTATATATATATGTGTATGTATGTATATGTATAAAATATAGGCATTATATACATATATATATGTATATATACATATATATATTAGAGACAGTCAACTTTCTCAAGGAATTCTGGCTGTCGAGGGCAAAACCAATCATTTGTTAACCATTCAAAATATCATGTTGTGCACTTGAGTGATAAAATTTTTCAGATATATTATCACTCTAGTTAAAATATATGCAGTAAGTTCAAAATGATATAAGTTTTAGAGAAAAAGTACTATGTGGAAAAATTTATGCATTACCCTCTACTTTAATTCTGAGATTACATTGTGCAACATGCCAGATTAAGTCATTTTATAGATTTTAAATCAAGAATGGAAATAGGTCTTCTAATGACTCAAAATGAACAAGCATTTCAAGGGATTTAGAAAAAGAAAATCTACATGAAAGTCTCTAAACAATTATTTAGCCAAAGGACACAAAAGTTCACGAAAACACGACCATACTTACATCGTTCTCCTGGACGCGTTAAAAGAGATATTTGAATGTTAATACATTGCCTCCGTTAACCAATCACAGACAAGTTAAATGCGTTAAAGCAAACCCATACACTGAATTTCCTCGGACAAATTTTATTACAATATAAAGTTTTATTGCAATATAAACATAATCTTCGATAGGTAACCTTTTCTTTGAGCAAAGTTAAAAAAAGGGTAAGAAAATAAAACATATTTTATTCGATATGAGAAAAAGGCATTTTGATAATTACCGTCCTTTTCTTGACAAGTTGGTCCCAACCAACCAGGAGTGCAGCTACAGTGCCCACTGATGACGTCACAGCTGCCGCCATTGTGGCACTGACATACCTGCTCACAACCGACTCCGTATTTGCCGGGATTACATGCTGGAAATGAAGATGATTTTTTATTATCACGTCTGCGAAAATTAGAATCCTTAAATTTTCACAATAACAATTACCACGGAGCTAGGAAGAACTAAATGAAAGTATTTCGTATAAAGATCATTTCAAAGCTTAAACAATTACTGAATGTTTGATTACAAGGTTTAAGCTAAAAGGTCAATCTTAAGGTTCTACCGATTTATCTATCTATTTATCGACATATATATATATATATATATATATATATATATATATATATATATATATATATATATATATATATATATATATATATATATATATGTGTATAGATATATATGTGTGTGTGTGTAATATTCATTCTAAACTCCAAAATAATGTTGAACATATCTAAAAGCCCTAAACTAATGAAATACTGAAAAAGCGTGTTTACTAACGCATAGCACAATAATCCCCGCGCGTTCCAGGAGGGCACTGGCACTGCCCAGTTTCCCTGTGACATGCGTATTGCCCGCACTGGCACTCTTCGCGACAGTGCACGCCATATTTTCCTGAAATATAAACATTTTGTACAGAAAGTTGCATTTCAAGAACACCTCTCCCGACTTATATCTCTATAATGTAACTGACTGTACAGGCAAGTGATTCTTAAGCTCCTAAGAAATGACAAAGCAATGGTATTAACTCTTCACTTATAGAAAAATTCCTCCTCTAAAATTTTTTATTCAAAAATAAAAAAAATAAAAATCATAAGTTTTAGAGATTAAGGGACTATCAAATGAGCAATACACGTTAAACGCCAAGCATATCATCTAGCCTGAAGTGATGTGAATGAAATAAATCATCAGTGACACTGACCAGGTGGGCATGTCTCAGAACAGGTGTCCCCTGTGAATCCAGGTTTGCAACGGCACTGCCCATTAGTTGGATCACAAGTGGCACCATTTTCGCAGTCACAGAGACTTGTGCAATAAGCACCGTGGAATCCTGGCGGACATTCTGAAAGGGATAGCTTATGTGAATACAACTCCCAAACGTAAACAAAAAGAAAAAAAAATGTAAGAAAGAGAAAAAGCAAAATTACTACCAGCAATTGAAGATAAACATACATCTCCACGTCTTCATCTAGTAGCGTTGGTGAACGCGAAACGTAAGTATCTTGTAGGAACTAAATACTCGTACATATATCAATAATCATATTGAAAAATATGTGAATAGAAAAACTTCTGCATGGAAGACATAACAGTGTAGCAATATAACTAAATAGAGTAAAACTGGATGTCTCCATCATGAGATATAAAAAGAACAGTCCTATTCATCACTATTTATCCCCAGTGACAACGAGCTCTAACAAAAACATAAGCAGCCTCTCACTTTCATAAGATGTGGAATATAACATCAAGGCAGACAAAATAACATTAAGGAAACTGTATTTTGACCGGAAAAGGAGGAAAATTTGCATTCCTTGTTCAGTACTAGTTAAAGAAAATCAAAATAAATAGCAAAGGAAAAAAAATAAATGTCTAGTTTACGCATGATTAGACAGTACCATGAAACAATATGGGACGCACTTGTTTATGAATCTGATGTTTAAGTGCTAATCTATGTTGATTTTCTTTTGAAGTTTAATGATAGCAGAAGAACTTGAGATTTCGTTTTCTCAGCAAAAGAGCAAAACTACCTTACCTAACTCGCAGTAGCGTCCGTATCTTCCAGGACCACACTCGCAGCATCCGGAGAAGCGATCACAGGTGCCGATATGGTGACAGGCACAGTCCAGTTTGCAATCGGGCCCATAACGACCTGGTCCACATTCTTCGTCGCATTTCAGACCTGTCCATCCGAGGCCGCACTGGCATTCACCAGTTGCTGATAAAGTATGGAAAGTTGAGATAATAAACACTGCCATTTGCTAACGAAAATCTTTAATGTTTAGGTAAAGTAAAACTCCATAGATCTGATACGAATTAATTTGATTTTATGAAACTGAAGCTGTTAACCCAAGCCCTGGGGCACTTTCGACCATTCAGCGCTAAAGACAGTGAAAAGAGGGAGTTGGAATGGCTGAACAGCAAGGACGAGATACAGAAAATAAAGGAAATGAAGCACAAGAGTCGAAAGGGAGAACTGAGATAAAACACCACCGTTGCACTACGAAGTAATAATTAAGAGAGGCTGGATAACAAGACTGTCAAGTAAAAATCTAAAAAGCGAGTGCAGCTACAGGCTGAAGGGACGCCGCAAACACCCTTTACTAATGCCTACATGCACACGTGAGGTGCACTGGTAGCACTACTCCTTACTAGATTATCTGTACTGCGTGTACCCACAAGAAACAAGATTGCCTATTAAGGCTTTTTGAGAGCGATGATTTCTGCTCTTGTTGGCAAAATGTCAATTGAAATCTAACTTAACTGTACTTAGTTTAAATATAAAACGTCCTTTCAGAAAATTAAAACAAAGACCAAAATAAACGGAGAATTATTTCTAACAAACCTGGGTGACAGATGGCGCCATTTTGACACCGACACTGGAAGGCACAGCGTATTCCCCAAGTGTTGGGTGGGCACCGAGATTCACAATTTTCACCTTCATACCCAGCTGGACATCTGCAGGTACCGTCTCTGGCACAGACTCCACCGTTCTCGCACTCACACGTCTGGAAGACGAACAAAAATAAGTTTCTATGCAATGTAAAACTGATGCAAAATACATTTAAAACTGTGATAACATACTTTAAACAAATTAAATTATTTTAGTATTATACGTAAAGAACGACAAAATAGGCATGAATAAAATTCACTTGTTCGTAAATACCTGGTTACAGTTAACTCCGTAAGTTCCATCTGGGCATGGTAACGAGCATGTTGGCCCATAGTGACCAGGTCGACACTGGCACTGACCACTGACAGGGTCACATGTACCTCGATTGTCGCATTTACATTTCTGGGGAAAAAATAATGGTTTATATATGATAAATATCCATGAAATACTATATCAGTCTGAATAGTCACAAATCAACTACAATGCGTTGCAAAATTTATGTTGCATAATTTTATAGGAGAATATCAGATTTACAGTTTCTAAAGCATCAAAGGTTATTCCAGAATCAGTTACAACACTTAACTGATAATTCTCACATTTGCCCCTCTGAAAGCAAAAAGTGCCCACTAATGAAAAAGACCGCATAATATAAGCCATGGCGTGTTTCAAAATGAAATCCTATTTCTTAAATTACCTGTTTACAATCAACACCATAATATCCTCTTGAACATCCTCTTCTGCACTTCCGGCCGCGAAGTCCTGCTGGACAGAAGCAGTCACCTGTCACCGGGTCACACAGGGACGACCCGGTACATTGGCACTCTTGTTTGCATTCCTCTCCCCACCATCCGTCGACACAGTCTGATGGCAGGAATTAAAGCTCGTAAGTACGGAGCTTGAAAGCGAAAAGAATAACGCAAGGTCGATGAAACATATATTAAGTGCTCAATGTTAATATTAAGGAGTATTAAATTACGATGCGTTTGCGCTGATGTCCTGCTCACATTAATCTTAAAAGTCCCCTTGAACTACAGCTTCAAGACAGAATGAATTGAACTGTAAGAAACCCAACTCCTTGGCTAATTATTGCTACCATACCTATGTCAATTCAAACATTAAAAGGTGTTTAATTGTAGTTTCAGTACTAACTCTCTTTTTTTACGTGATGTTTTGGTATTGAAACTGACAATTTCCAATTGCCACCGAATAGTTTCAACCCGGAAACCATACAAGACTCTTTTAAAACATTCTCAGCTTCATTCATAACAATACCAATGCTATTCATTGGTCTTCGAAGCAAACAGAATAAAGACATTCCCCTTAACTGTGTGATCTAGCCTTATTTCAGAAATGTCTACAGCCACTTACACTGTTGGCACTGGGTTCCCTGGCGCCCTGGAGGGCAACTGCAAGCTCCGGTCACGTGATCACAAGGTTCATCTGGTCCACATGTGCATCGTTCATTGCATTCTTCTCCCCAGAAGCCAACAGGACAAACTATCGTGAGGTGAGAAGATAAGGAGGACTTAATCTAATTAATAAACAAGATATACTCCTGAAAATGAAAAAAAATTAAATAATAAGAACATGCTTAAATTATAGTTATCGACATTTGAACTGAATAAGAGACTGACTTCTCTTTTGCTTTTTTATTCTTTTTAAAGTACTATTTAATTTTAATATTAAGTGATAACGAGATTGAGGCATGCAAATTTCATGTACTAAAAGAAAGAAAAGATGAAAAGGCTTTGATGGACTTATCTGCATAGATGCTTAAAAGTCTATCTCGTAAAATTAGTGAATTTGGCAAACATGAAAGAAGAAAGAATTAAAAGTTTTTTTTTTTCAATTAAATAATTCACGCTCCTTGAGTACAAAATCTAGATTTCGAAATAATATAAAAAATAAGCATTACTCACTGTACTGGCATTTGTCCCCAGTAAATCCTACTGGACAGTTACATTCACCAGTCACATGATGACAGTCACTGCCATGCTCGCAGTCGCAGACTTGCTCGCAGTCCGAGCCCCAGAATCCTATTGAAAATTAAAGGTTCTAGATAAAGAGAGGAAATTAAAAGTATTTCTCGTGATCTCAAGAGTATTCTACATGGCGACCATCACAACAATATATATTTGTATTACCAACTTATCAAACAGGAGAGAGAGAGAGAGAGAGAGAGAGAGAGAGAGAGAGAGAGAGAGAGAGAGAGAGAGAGAGAGAGAGAGAGAGAGAGAGAGCATGAATTTATCACCTTGATGGCAAGGCTTGTGGCAATGCGCACCACGCCACCCAGGAGTGCATTTGCAAGCACCATTCACAGGGTCACATTCGCCGCCATTTTGGCACTCACATTTCAAAATGCATCCGGGTCCATATCTATCTCCACCACAGACTGGAAGAAGAAATATGTTGTTTTAAACAACTGCTCATCATGATGGAGCTGGAGTATTTACAGAAATATTTTTTCATTCGAAGCCAAAAAAATATAAACTTAATTTATTATGGGTAATTGAAACAACTGGAGTGTACAGAAGAACCGATGCAGCAAACGTAAAAAAAAATTGCACTAAATCTGCTTAATAAATTTTACAATCACTTAATAAAGGAAAACAGCAGTTGCTTTATTATTCTCATATTATAATTATAATTTTCCATCTCAAGTACCATATACTAAATGTGAAAAATACTCATGTGTAATATTACAAAGTGAACAAAGCACAAGAAACTATTCACTGAGACAGGTACTTGCAGAAGTTCTGACCGTGCAGATAAAATTTGTTCCGCTTGAAAACTCACCGTTATTCATAGCGAGCGTGACAGAAAAATTACAAAATCTTAAAACCTGAAATAAGTGATTCAGGGAAAATCCGGGTAAATACTGAATATTACCTGGCTTCATTCGGGGGGGGGGGTTATGTCGTGTTTCTTTTGCAGTACCAATTTCGTTAGATGTTAATGAACTTTGATTTTTGGCTATACATTACCGTAAATTACAACACAAATATTCGCAGAAATTTCTCAAAGATTCTCAAGCACAGATTATCTTATTTGCAAAAAGTTCTGCTTGATAATCAAATGAGAGTAAAATGAAACGTGACGCTTCTCATCAGTCATGAACCCTGAATCACCGATTCATAGTTGATCCAACTCAGCCCAAACAATTCTAAGTTGATTAAAACGTAACAAAACTTGCAGAATCTTGTACTGTGACTCCCTGGTCAAATCTTGTAAAATCTGGTACTATGACTCACCTGGTAACATCTTACAAAACCTGGTACTAAGTCTCACCTGGTAACATCTTGCAAAATTTGATACTATGGCTCACCAGGTAACATCTTGCAAAATCTGATACTATGACTTACCAGGTAATATCATGTAAAATCTGGAACTATGACTCACCTGGTAACATCTTGTAAACCCTGGTACTATGACTCACCTGGTAACATCTTGCAAAATCTAGTACTATGAATCACCAGGTTACATCTTGCAAAACCTGGTACTATGACTCACCTGGTAACATCTCGCAAAATATAGTACTATGAATCACCAGGTTACATCTTGCAAAACCTGGTACTACGACTCACCTGGTAACATCTTGCAAAATGTGATACTATGACTCACAAAGTAACATCTTGCAAAATCTGATACTATGGCTCACTAGGTAATATGTTGTAAAATCTGGTACTATGACTCACTGCTAACATCTTGCAAAAATCTGGTACTATGACTCACCTGGTAACATCTTGCAAAATCTGGTACTCAGACTCACTTGGTAACATCTTGCAAAATCTGGTACTATGACTCACCTGGTAACATCTTGCAAAATCTGGTACTATGACTCACCTGGTAACATCTTGCAAAATCTGGTACTCTGACTCACCTGGTAACATCTTGCAAATTCTGGTACTATGACTCACCTGGTAACATCTTGCAAAATCTGGTACCTAGGACCCACCTGATTCACAGTAAGTCCCGTGAAATCCTGGCGGACAGACGCAAGCCCCTGTCTCGTGATGACAACTCGCTCCGTGCTGGCACAAACAGGTGTGCTGGCAATTAAGCCCGTAAGTACCCGAGGGACACCTGTCTTGACAGGTGGCGCCTGTGTATCCTGCAGGACATACGCATGTCCCTGACACTCGATCGCAAGTTCCTCCGTTGTGACACAGACAGACATGCTGACAGCTGCTTCCCCACCGGTCCACGGGACATGCTGAGAAAATGAAAATAGGCAAATTGAATATAAAAAAAAAACATACAATTGAAAATGAGCAAACTGAATACAAAAAATAACATACAATTGCGTTAAGACAGGTTTGTACAAAAATAAACGCCACGCAATTTCGCAAAGTCAAGTTTGTAATATATAAACAGGGTTATATCTCAAGCTTTACCATCCTGCATTGAATATGAAATTATGTCAAAAAAGAAAAACTTCCACTTTATTTAAAGTTTTTTATTACATTTCATAAAGCATTTGAGTGACACTGGATGAAACCACACTTTAAAAACTATGGAAATTAACATTAAAAACTTTTGAATGTCGAAGTAAAGATTGAATTTTTACTGAAAAAAATAGCCCATTGATTTTTAAAAAATTAACTTACTTTGAGAGCAATGTTCTCCATGCTTGCCAGGTGGGCAGAGGCAAGCACCCGTGGTGGGATCACAAGCAGCACCAATTCCGCATGCACACTGATGGCGACATTCGGGTCCCCAGAATCCATCAGGGCAAGGCCTGGTACAGAAGGTACCATGCCAACCTAGAAAGGCCAAAACAAATCGAAATTACAATAGTAAGTACATAATTAATGATAAGTGAGATCTCTTCTTTCTGTATTTCCCTTTGCCTCCTCTTACTTCTTCCTAATGAACACCATATTCTTTGGAAACTTGAATTTCAAGTCAATGATCTCAGTAGGCTTGTTCCATATGAAAAGGGTACATCTTCTGAATAATAATAATAATAATAATAATAATAATAATAATAATAATAATAATAATAATAATAATAATAATAATAATAATAATAAAAACTATATACAAAGTGTTATATTATGTGACACTTACCACTCACATACTCAGGGAGCTCAATTGCTTACCTGGTTTACAAGTACAGGCACCAGAAATGTGGTCACACGTTGCATTATTGGCACATCCACAGGTCATTGCACATCCGGATCCATATGTGCCTTCCCTGCAAGCTGTGGGAATGAAAAAGACCCATTAAACGGCATACTCAACGTTTATCCAGTCCCTTTTTTCTTTTGTCAGGTATTCAGTTTGGCAGGAACATTTTTGAACTCCAAATAAGCACACACACACACACACACACACACACACATATATACATATATATATATATATATATATATATATATATATATATATATATATATATATATATATATATATATATATATATATATATATATATATATATATATATATATATATATATATATATATATAATTGTGTGTGTGTGCGTGTATAATGTGCATGTAAATTTAACTTTAAATCGTGGTGTACGATAAAGCAGAGCACAATCAAAGTTCACTGCAATTTACTTGTCAAGAAACAAATCTCGCAAACTTACGAAGTTGGCACTGTGGTCCTCTCCATCCGGGAGCGCAGGCGCACTCCCCAGTGACCCGATCACAGCCGCCGTTATTGTCACAGTGGCACATATCGACGCAGTCTGGTCCGTATCGTCCCAGTGGACATGGCTGGCCACACTGAGCTCCAGTAAATCCGGCTAAGCATTCGCATCTGAAATAAAAAAAAAAAAAAAAAAAAAATCCGGATATGTAATCACATCAGATTTTCGCGAGAAATCCGACAGAGAAATTGCTTTAAAAATTAGCAATACATCTGGATAAGTACTGGAATGGGAAAATTAAAAACGTGTATCGCCTAACACATATTTATGACATTAGCAAACATAAATCCGACGAAGCACTTATCAGTGTAATACACAATAAACCAGGTTAAACTCTCAAATGCGACATTAGCAATAACACCCGTTTGGTGCTTGCATTTGAAATCAACAATAAAACTGTCTAGGCATTTTCATCTTAATTCAGCAATAAATTCGGTTAGGAGCACGCATCTGAAAATAGCAATTAAATAATCATTCTATTTCAAAGCACAGGACGTATGACTTTTTTTTTTCAAGGAAATGCTTAACTTTATTTTCTTATATAACAGCTAATCTATGTGTACTTATTTTTCCGTTAATATCATCATACTTATTTTTCCGTTAATATCATCATGTCTATTACAAGAACAGACTTCCGTATATAATGCCTTTTGACATTTACTTAATATGAAGTCAGAACTACCAGTTAGCTTCCTTTTATTTATATATTTACATAACACTTATCTATAATGTCCAAAATATGTTTAACCTTGAATTTAATTAAATACTGTACATATTTAACCAGAGATACGTGTTATACTTATTTATTGCTAACATTAGCATTATACTTAAGTAATGACGTCTATTTTACCTGAAGCGACCACTACAAAATTAGAACCAGTACACAGTACTTTATTTTGCAGAATATCTAAATAAAAATAAAAATATCAACCAACTAAACAAAAACAATAAAGGAATATCATAACCGTGAGATATGCTTTACGACACTAACAAGTAAGCTGAATCATCACCTGTGTTATGTCACGAATACCTCAGTTAATCTGTACTGTACCTTCCAGTGATGGGATGGCACGTTGCCCCGTTAAGGCAATGGCACGTTTCACTACAGGAGCCACCGAACCTCCCAGGTGGGCACTTCGATTCGCAGGTCGGTCCCTGTAAGGGTATGTAGACATTAAATCATAGATCTAAATGCAAATCATTAACAGACACATTACAGTTGATTTCATTTATATTTTAGGAAAATAGTTTAATTGGAAAAACATATAATTAACCAAAATCCACTTATTTCCCTCTTACTAGATTACTAAATAAGGTTCTTACAACTGAAATAATGATTTATGCAAAGATCTTTAATTTATTTCTACTGCAATGAGATAAAAATAATGAAATGAAAAGGAATAATTGATAAATTCGCCCTCTGAACTCTGCAGTTTAACGGAAGCGTTTTGCATTTCCATATTTTTGTAAAATTAAATTACTGTTTCACGTAGACTTAATATAGGAAAATTTCCAGTCAATCTGATTTCAGGATGTAAAATGATCACTGAAGTTGTTAAATTCAGCCATTTCCCATTTGTCATCAATCACTCACAACAAATCCAGGTTGGCAGTGACATTCTCCAGTCTCTGGATCACAAGTGGCACCATTTTTGCACTTGCATTCCTGCAGGCAACTTTCTCCCCATCTTCCAGCTTGGCATTCTGTGTAATAACAAAATTACTCATTAATAAACAGTAAACAAAATTCTAGCAATAAACATACGGGCAACTTTTCCTGCATCAAATTAATATATATACATTCATTTCAGCTTTGATGAGGACTAAAAGCTTTTGATTTTAGCAGGAATGTATTCACCATATATCTAAGATAAAATACTATTAAAGTTCAAGCTTCAAGAGACCTTGACGCTAAGTTTAGAAACAAAGTTGTATCAGTACCTTAAAATGTGCAATGATATTTCAGGGAAATTTTATATATATATATAGTATATGTATATGTATATATATATATATATATATATATATATATATATATATATATATATATATATATATATATATAATTTCGAAAAATCATTGTCAAGACCACACACAACATAAAGGTTTACTTACTCTCCAAGCAGTTAGGTCCCTGAGTACCAGCTGGGCAGAGGCAGATACCAGTTTGGGGGTCACAAGGTCTCAGGCCGCACATGCACGCCTTCATGCAACCGGGTCCGTAATGACCAGCAGGGCATACTGGCAGAGAAAAACAATTAATTAAACTCGGGCAGGATGTAAAACCCAGCCACTCTAAGATGAGTTTAAATTTACACTGTGATCAAATACGATGTTGTGCCCTTTTAAATGTATATTAATGCACAATATCGTTAATATACACAAATAGTAATATGATATGAGACAGTAGAATGAATGTATTTGTAGGGTATTTGATGAGTTCATATATATATATATATATATATATATATATATATATATATATATATATATATATATATATATATATATATATATATATATATATATATATATATATATATATATATTATATATATATATATATATATATATATTTATATATATATTATATATATATATTTATATGTATATATATATATATATATATATATATATATATAGGTATATATATTCATATATATATATATATATATATATATTTATATATATATATATATATATATATATATATATATATATATATATATATATATATATATATATATATATATATAGATATATATATAGAGAGAGACAGTATATATGTGTGTCTGTGTGCATTTGAAATCACTGAATCGTCCCTTACAGACGTTGCAGTCGGATCCCGTGAATCCAGGCGGACAGTCTTGAACGCAGGCGCCAGTCCCTGGATGACACGTGACCCCACTTGCGCACTGGCACTCGTGAATACAACCGGCGCCCCAGCGACCTTTAGGGCATTCTTCCGAACAGTCACTGCCAACGTAACCTGGCTTGCATTCGCATACGCCATTCTAAAAAAAAAAATTGATGTTCAGTTACTTAACCGTTATGGATACTCCTGCCATGATAATGATAATATCTTCCATCTAAAAGTTATATGCAACAATCATATTTAAACCTTCTATGTTGAGGGAATGTTTATGTTAGATTAAACTTCATGGAGCTTTCAACATATTAAAAAGAAATAAGAATTCTGAATATGATAGTGGATTCAACACTGACGAACATTTTAAATAAGTTCAAGAATTACATACAATTTCTTCATACGAACTAACAGTTAACGGTCTTTGAATGCCAAAAGTGAACACTTGAAACACCTTCAAGAATTACGCACAATTAGCTCATATGAACTAAAGTTAATTGTCGTTGAATGCTACCAGCGAAAACTTTTAATACGGTCAGGAATTCCAAACAATTAGCTCACACGAACAAAAATTAACATTCGTTTATTACCATACCTCTGCGTGGCACTTTGCAGTTGTCTGAGCACGACACTTGCACTGATGGCGGCAGTTGGCACCCCACGTGAGGGGAGGGCAGGGCAGGTTGCATTTGGGCCCAAAACGCCCTGGATTGCATTCACAGAATCCGAAGTGTCTGTTGCATCGCATCGAGGGGCACATCATTGGGCACCTAAGTTCACATTTCGGACCGTAATATCCTATGGGATAAAGGGAAAAGTATTAAATAAAGCTTTCGTCTGCTTTATGAGGTTTGGAAATACCGTTACAAATCAGGATGACAAACTAAAGAAAAGAAACAACATTATATAATCTTATTGCTTTAGCAGGATCATGGTTATACATTCTCCGTATGCAGTAATATACATTAATGCTTTCTTTGTATTAAATATACATGCTATTCATATTCTGCTACTCTAATAATTCGTTATGAGAAACAAATGAGCTCCGTATACAGAAATATGTCTAAAGTTTTACATCTGTCCAATATATAAGCTGTTCTTACTTTGCTACTGGAATACTTCATGACAAGAAACGAACAAGCAATTCTGGACTAAGAAAAGTCATCCAAGACCTAAAAAATGACAAAAGTCACACACCTGCAGGACAGCCGTCCTCGCACCTCTCTCCGTTTACACCTGGAGGGCAGGTGCATTTGCCATTTACTGGATCACATTTGCCTCCGTTTTCGCATACGCACACCTGAAAAGAATGGAGTAAAATTAAATGATCGCTCAATCGAATACCTGTATCACAAATAACATCAATAAAGATGGTGAAATTTATCTATTGGATCTTCAGAATATTCGGAATTTTATAAGAGTTAATTCAACTTTACTTAATTTTGAAAGTATAACATGCTAAGTCATAGGCTTAATTTTGCATCCACCTCCCTTTTCGAAACACTAGTGGCACCTTTTTATTATTGAGAAATCATACGGTGCTGACTCCACAGACAAACCACATAAGCTTAGAAAAAAAAATATCCTTGGCTTTATAAAAAAAAAAAAAAACGATAGATAACCTTTCTGAAATCTTCTTTACTCTACAACTTTTGAAAGCAATATACGTTTTCAAGCTTTGATGCTGCGACCTTCCTGATAACTACAGAGATAATACCCAACCTTATATAGTTCACTTGAATTATTCTCAGAAATCAGCATGGAAAGTCATATAGTTAAAAACGGCACATCTTATTAAAGAATAATTCCTGACCTCATTACAGCCAATCCCATAGAATCCTGAAGGACACGGCATTCCGCAAGTAGGACCTGTTTTACCAGGGTCACAAATGCATCCACCTTCGTCAGGTTCACATTCGCCAGGGCAATCACTGCATTGCAGGGTACAATTAGGACCAAAGTGCCCCGGCACACATCCTGAAAGATTCACAAAAAATAAAAATAAGAATTCATATCTGTAAAATAATCGTCTCTGAATAAACTTGGGATATTTTTAGTAAAACAACTCTTCTTTTCCATTATTCTTAATTTGAATGCAGTTGCTCAAAATCTAACTAGGTTGTTGTTTGACATTCTAAAGTGACTCAAAATTAGCAAATGCCTAAGGTGTTTGTAAAAGTCTCTGGACAAAGATAATCTTTCAATGTGGGCCGACTACTTTCATATATATAAAGGATTCACAAAACTAGTGCAAAACAGTGACCAATAAAACACTGAGCATCTTTAAATAATCAAAGCGTGCGAATACAGCAATCGTTAAATATCATTAAAATGCAGATCATAAAAAATTATGGTCTTATCAGTTCTCATTAACATTTCAGGTTTCAATACGAGTATTTACAACATTGATAAATATGCTTGATTTCACTGCAATACCCAAATACTTGTATTCCCTTAAAATACAAGAAAATATGTCTGCGAATTTGAATGCATTCCAATGCAAAATATGAGTAAGATACTTAAAAAGCATTTTAATACTATTAAAATACATAACAGAAAACAATAAAAATACCTCTACAAAGTCTGAATTTCAATAAAGACTTGAGAGAATACCAATGAAATGGTTTCAAAGTTCTGAATTTCGATACAGATTTATGAAAATACCAAAAATATTATTGTGAAGATCTAAATTTCAGTATAGATTTAAGGAATTATCATTAAATTTTTCCAAAGTTCTGAATTTGAATACAGGCTTAAGAGAATACCAATAAAATGCCATAAAATTACTTGAGTGTCCTTAAAATATACTTTTAATAAATTCCCACAAAATACTCACGAGTTTGAATAGTGACTACTTTCGCATGCTCGGCATAAGTAATGTTTTCCCAATCATCGGTTCGCGGTCGGAGGGTCTCAACATCCTCAAGGACGGTGAAGTCGTCCTCCAAGGCCGTGCTCAAGTCGAGGTCTCCCCTGGAACTTTGGGAGGAGTAATCTTCCTCGTAGTAGTCGTAATCGATCACTGAGGAGTATAAAAATAAGTATTAACAAAAAATTGAACGTTCTTAAACGCACGAGCACTGAACAAAATAAGTATTCACCATGTTTTCATTTCATCTGTGTCTGTGATAATAAACGAAAAAAATGTCTTTGTTACATTAAAAGAAATGGTGTAATTAGAGCCAATAAATCATCTATAAAACTTGATAAGACACTGGTCAGGTATTTCCTGACTATCAGCTCTAATTAATATTAGGTCAGACTAATTAATATTAGGTCAGATTAACTTTCAAATCCTTCTCTTAATCTTAGTGTTAGCTTGAAGATATTTTCTTTCGATGTGTTTTTTTAACATGAATCATTAACTAGTTTTTAAATTTACGTCTATTTTAAGATACCAGAGACTGGAATTTATACGAGATGAAAATAAAGAAGATAAATCAATATCCACCCAAATTAACATGAGGAACCTCGAACGAACATAGGACGCCTTCTGTCTCCTACACCATAAAACAGGTGATGAGTTTGCCATTGGCGAAGGATACTTACTGTTACAGCGTGTGCCCTCCGTGAGGACGTATCCCTTACGACAAGAACACACGAAAGATCCTGCCGTGTTCCTGCATTCGTGTTCACATCCTCCATTTTGGCTCGAACATTCGTCAACATCTGAAGAGGACGGAGTTTTTGCATGAATAATTAGTCCATCTCGTTTTTAGGGTATTAAGTGCAAAAACGAGGGGCTTAAAATCCTCTAAGTACAAATAAAACTTAAAATGTCTATATTAGTTTATTCTTTGGATGTCCAACTTTTCCTCATCTTTCTACAGTGAAAAAAAAATAAGTTAGACCCGGCCTAGTCTAAATATGTGGCAAAGTTGTCTGGTGGAACTACTTTTATAATAATAAAAAAAGAGCTTCGTAAGCAGGATAAACAATGTGAGAATATTATAAAAAAAAAATACTTATTACAAAAAGAACGTATTCGTGTATAATAGTAATACATTCCAAAGAATAATAATGCATTTCAGAACAGTCTTCTTACGAGTAATACAATTGTAAAAAGTAGGAAACCACAGCTGGGAGTTTTCGATAATTTAAATGGCTTTCGTATGGAACACTTCATTGTTTTTAATATTTAAAAAAGGAATAACATAATAAAACAAGCGTATTTCCTGTATAATGACCAAGTTATGGCGCGAAGTGTTTTTAGCAACAAAACCATAACAATAACCGAAACGGAAAGCCCTTGATATGAGTGTGGGAAGATATGACGTTGCTGATGAGACTATTGAATGTGTATAAAGGAGTAGAATTTATAAACATTTTCCTGCAAAAGTAATTCATCCTGGACATACTAAGTATAAAGGATGGATTTTGCAGTGACAGGTATCTTGCTTTACCCCTCTACAGCTATCTCTTACTGGAGTAACAACCTTATCAGAGAAATAACCCCAACAATAACATTAATAATAATAATGACAACAGACATGCAAATAGTTCTCTTACCGATACAGGTGAAACCATCAGTGCTCAGAGTGTACCCCTGACGGCAGGCGCAAGCGTAGCCACCTGCCGTGTTGACGCATTCCTGTTGACACCTGTGGGTCCCGGCACGGCATTCATCATCGTCCTGGAAAAAAATATTATTATTATTTATTATTATTATTATTATTATTATTATTATTAGACTATCTCCTCGTATTTCTGGTCTCGCGCAACTCGCCCAGAAGGATTCGTCTTAAGAGATAGGCACTAACTGGAGTAAGGCGAAGTTAAAGGAGATGGACAGCTAAGTGGGAAGAGATCAAAGGGACATTTGAAAGATAAAAGACAAAAACAAAGCAGCTGAGGCCAAGAAATTCTGCAAAGAACTGAAGTAAAGGAAATAGCTAATAATTTCTGAAGTGAGAAAAATGGTTGATTATCACTGGACTAGTGCGTGGCTGGAACCCGGCGCTGGGGTCTCCCCTACCCTCCCAATCCCCTACCCAACCCGCCCCCACCGGGGACGGACAAACAGGCTTGCAGGAGGAGGGTGGATGTCTCCCCTACCCTTCCGTTCCCCTACATACCCCACCACCGGCTGTGTCATGTCTCCCGTACTGTCACCCGGGGGAGGACAAACACGATCCACTCGGATTTTATTATTATAGATATATATAGATTACGAGAAATGGTTAATAACTGCTGAAGCAGGAGAAATAGGTAATTATTACATAAAGTAAGAAAAATAGCTAACAATTACATTAAAGTAAGCGATACAACTAATAATTACAAGAAGTGCGAGAAACAGCTAATAATTCCATGAAGTAAGAGAAACAGCTAATAATTACATGAAGTAAGAGAAGTGACTAATAACTGCAGACGTAAGAGCTGTAGCTAATCATGCTGAAGCAAGGGGGAACAGTTAATAATTGCTGAAATATGAAAAATAGCCAATGACAGCTGAAGTACGAAAAACAGCTAAAAATTTCCGATGTCAAAAATAAAAATGGTTAAAAATATTATATAAACAAAACATTCTCCCTTTTACATTATACACAATAGTATGTAATCGGCAGTACAGAAAAACTGCCTGACGGAGAGTCAGCTTTCCTCCCTATTTAAAAATGTATGATTCGAATTATAAAGTAAAGCATAGAAGGATAAATAAAAACAGAACTATAACATTTAACAAGGCACTAAATAACAATTTGCATAAATGCTTGCTTACAACGTAGTAAACAATAATTAACGAGTCGACATCTATTTTTTGGAGTGTTTTTTGCAGTTCTACAAAGTGTGGCAATAAACTCAGTATATTCTGTGTTTATTGCCACTGTGACAGCAATCAAGATAATCAGATTTCATTGTAATACCTATTCACATTCATAATTACGAGTTACCTGACACAACAACTACAAATGTTACAGGAAAGAGAGAGAGAGAGAGAGAGAGAGAGAGAGAGAGAGAGAGAGAGAGAGAGAGAGAGAGAGAGAGAGAGAGAATTATGGAGACGATTTGTTTTATAAAATGAGATTTCGTGTGGTGAAAAAAAAAAAAAACAGACTCAAACCTACCTACCAAACGTTTTTCAGCGAACATCACTATTCGCTTACAACGCCGAAAAGAGAGCGCTTGTAGCATGACCCAATAAAACCCCATTTTTGGACTGACAACCTTCGAGGAGTATAAAAAAAAAAAAAGTGTGAAAAGGTTAAAAAAAAATCCCCGTCCTAATTCTCGTCATGCCTAAAGTCCTCTTGAGAGAGAGAGAGAGAGAGAGAGAGAGAGAGAGAGAGAGAGAGAGAGAGAGAGAGAGAGAGAGATCGGTCTCCAAAGACAGCGAGATAAGTTACCGCTGAGGTCATGTGATGCGTGACTCACCTTGCACGACCTTTGATCCGGCTGGAGCAAGTACCCTGCGTGACAGCTGCATATGGCACCTCCGGGGCCGTGTCTACACATGTGCTCGCAGCCGCCATTGTTCTCTAGGCACGAATTGATCACTTCCATATCGATCACTGCGGGAGATAAATATTTGGGCTCTTGAAATCATAGTGTATACAGAGAGGAAATGCATGCACAAGCGCGCACTGACGGACCCATGTATATTTTACAGGGGCATACACATACACGCAAACACACACACACACACACACACATATATATATATATATATATATATATATATATATATATATATATATATATATATATATATATATATATATATGTATGTATGTATATATATACACATACCTATATAATACACAACACACACACATATGTATACACATATACAGTATATATATACAGAGAGAGAGAGAGAGAGAGAAACGATAGATATTCTGCAAGGTATGACTATATCATATGGTTCGTTCGATCACACAAAAATTTCATAAATATCTTATCTACCATTGCTCTTTATCTCATTATCTAATACACATACGTACACGCGCATGTAAATACTGTAAAAGTTAAAAAAAAAAATTCAGTGTGTGTGTGTGTGTGTGTGTGTGTGTGTGTATAAAACAAGTTTCCATACAATAGAAAGGAAAGGCTGAAGTGCTCATTGTATCCGACAACAAGGAAGACAATTTCAATAACAACCAATATATAACAGATAAACTAACTGGCTCACACAAACATATTCGAATGCAATTGTTCTCTGCAGGTACTGATTCTACGGAGATCAGCTATCTAACAAGATATTGTTTCCTATTTCTCCTCCAATAATTTTCTGAAATGCTAAAAATGTTTTTTTCAGAAAAGTAATTCTTAATAGCATAATAAATTTACTTCAAAACGTAAAAAGCACCAATGTAAAGCATTTGCAAAAGAACCCCAACAAATAAAAAATACATAAAAATAAACAAAACTAACTGTAACATGACTTATGGTCAGTGCCAAGCTGATATCCCGAGTTGCAGAGGCACTGGTAAGAGCCCCAAGTGTTGCGACACCGATGGCTGCAAGTGTCCTGCTTCTGGCACTCGTCGACGTCCACGCAGGTCGCCTGGTCTTCGGATAAGACCAGGCCCATCCTGCAGGAACACCGAACCCTTCCTTGGTCCACCTGGCACAGGTCGCTGCATCCCCCATTGTTGATGGAGCAGGGATCTGCTACTTCACAGGTCCTGCCGTCGAGAGCCAAGCGGTACCTGTTGCACGTATGAAGAGAAATCAAAATCAATTGTAGAGAGAGAGAGAGAGAGAGAGAGAGAGAGAGAGAGAGAGAGAGAGAGCCACGTCTTCGAAGCTACTTCCAGACATGCGTTTGCAATTCACTCCGAGAATTTGGGTAGGGGTCAATGCGTCATAATTAAGGAATCATTTACTGTGATAAATATCGATAATACTCAACAACTGCGTTGGAAATAAAGAAAAAACAAATAAGAAAAAAAGTTTTCTTTATCTAATATTACGTCAAGATTTCTTGTCAGACTAGGTGTTCTGATAATGTTATCTGATAAACATGTAACCAAAACAGACCGTTCGTAACTGATCATTAAGTACTCATTTCATTAACAATGCACTGAGAAACTTTCCATAAAACAATGTAGGTATTTGGTTCAGAGTACAACACAATTCTGATAATCCTGATATATCCCACAGACAGACACATAGTTGTATAGGTATGATAGAAAATGCCAAAGATAATCTATATCAAACAGAATTCTCACCTGTATAAGACCAAGGAACACACTAACGGATAAGGTAAAAAAATAAAAAAATAATAAATAAATAAATAAATAAATAAAATAAAGGAAAACCAAATTCCTGTACCGAACAGTTCTCGTACCGAAATTTACAACCGAAGGTGCATCCATTGACAGTAACACGAGCTTTTTATCGGTTTAACATGCGACCCAAATTCTTGGCCATGGCACATTTACACCGCCGTCGAGAAACATACACTGATCCATTCCTCTTATAAGAAACATATGATTCATTTTCGATCGTTTCTTGTTTGAACTTATTCCTAAACTGTACTTTAATTATATGAATTTATAAAATTTGCAGAAAGATCGAGAAAAATCCTATAAAAGACACGGCAATTTCTAAATGGGATTCGGTATCAAAAAATTCCCTGTAAGAAGTACCTGGAAAACACATTTCTTTTAATTAAAAGAAATTGAACTTTCCTTTTAACCTCGGGTAAACCTCTCTTTGAGTATGCACGTATTTTCAAGTATACATATAAAATACAGGCGCATATCCTTAAACGTATATCAGCAACCAAGCTCACACAACTGATTTCTAAAAAAAACAGTAGGTACTGTAAACGAAAACTCCGAACTTTGAAACTTCCAAACACCTCTCCGTGTTACTCACGTACTCAGGCGCTTGTAAAACAAAAGATGACTGTATACCCGGAACTAATCGTCACTCCATATACGGATCTGTCCGCGCATGCGTGTACATCCTGAATAGAATCCCGCCTTTGCTAGTTAAAAGAGCTTTTAAAATCATCGTCACCGGGCGTTGTTCAACGAAAGGAAATGGAATGATGGGTGTGAACTATTGCGTGTGCAAGATGTATGCTGCGGATGAACGTTGACTGATAATTATGTTCGTCGGAAAATAGTCACTTTGGAGTTCTCTCATGAACTTCATCAGAAGAGAATTCCCCGAAATATGTTGACATAATTGCACTGTTCTACGCTTGAAATAATTTTTTTCCTGTGAACTCGAACACAGTAGATGCAGATATGTTAGAGTAAACACTTCCAATAGGAAAAAATGCTTTAATATAAAGGGAATATTCATCCCATTTATTAAGATTTTTTCTTTATTCTGCAAAAAAAAGGGGGGGACAAGATAACTGTGTTACGAAAAAATGGCGTTCATATCGCTACCTCATTTCATGTGTGAAATCATATTTTGCTTTTAGGAAATGTGTTAAATATGCTACTATAATTCATGTGTAATTGAGAGAGAGAGAGAGAGAGAGAGAGAGAGAGAGAGAGAGAGAGAGAGAGAGAGAGAGAGAGAGAGAGAGAGAGAGAGAGAGAATTTCAAGTTAATCTGAATTCACATCAGGAAAGGCAAACCATAAGAGAGAGAGAGATCTCAAATAAAAAAATGAAAAAAAATAAATGCGTACCAATTCATCAAACGACCATATTAAGGCTTCGGAATAACCTGCCTTGCTTTAGGAACATCTCTGCGACTGCTCTTTCTCATTCTACAGAAAAGTTTTGGATGTATACTGATACTTCTAGTTGTCTTATTTTCATTACTTTCTCCCTGTAACAGAATGGGGTGAAAGTCTTCCGTCCTTTCCCCTTTTCTTTACTTTCTTCGTCCTGGGCAAAAGAATACCAATCCCGTTGTTCCTTGCACATAAAAAAAATATATATAAATTCCGTTCGCAATGTTATGGCATCGAAGTACTCCCTGCACTTATAGAGGGAGCTCTGATCGACTTAATTTTGCTATCTGGCGTCGCGGTGGCTATAGGCACTTTGACAATATATGAGCCGAGAAAGATATGCATATTTACTCCAAGACTTTTGCGGTCCAGGCCAGCCCTAAGGAGAGCTGTTAATCAGCTCAGTGGTCTGGTAAAACTAAGGTATACTTAACTTAATTTTTGCTGTCCAAGATACAAACAATTTTTCGCTTGTAAATTGTTTTACTACACCCAGCAAGAGATTGATTTTATAGAGTAAGGACACAACTCCAGCAATGTCAGAAGTAGATGTGCTTACGCAGGGAAGTATTAACCTAGTGCTTAGCCGACTGCGGAGGGTCATAATCAGGGTAGAGAATGGCGCGGGGATAGCAACCTTCTAAGGAAAAAAGCTGTGGTAAAAATTAATATATATATATATATATATATATATATATATATATATATATATATATATATATATACAGTATATATATATATATATATATATATATATATATATATATATATATATATATATATATATATATATATGTATATATATATATATATATATATATATATATATATATATATATATATATATATATATATATATATATATACAGCATATATATAAACCTATATGTATATAAATGTATATAAATGTATATATATAATATATATATATATATATATATATATATATATATATATATATATAAATATATATATATATAAACGTAAACATTTAATCTACAAACGTCTTTAATATCCAAATCGCTCTACCTCGAAATAATATATTTTTCATATACGTTACCCGATGGGAATTTTTTAGTTGATAATAAGTTCGTCGCCCAAGAGACGACGAACTTATTATCAGCCAAAAAAATTCCCCTTCGGGTAACATATATGAAAATTTATTATTTCCGAGGTCGAGCGAATTGGATGTTAAAGGACGTTTGTAGCTTAATGCTTGTATATGAATCACGGTGATGTGATAAAATTCATTCATATATATATGTATATATAAAAACATATAGCGAAAAATCCCACATACGTGTGAGGTAGAAATCTGAAGCCTGGAAGGAACTTATTTGGTCTGCGAATATTTTGATACCGAAATAGAGACATATAACCCATAATATTAAATGTATTTTTTCTTGCCCTCTCATCATTCTTCTCACAAGGCCTTTCCCTACCACCCAACCCCAGAACTGCTGTTTTCTTAACTCAGTGGCATTCCACCTGGCCGCCTCGTCCATCAAACCCTGCCAGCAAATGACCAAAAGGAAGGTTTACAAAAGGAGGCAGCATTCCTTACAGAAGGAGGCGCTGACGTTCGTCATACTGGTGCTTCGATTCTAATCCTAACACCGCCCCCCCAAAAACCCGCCCCGCGTCTTTCCAAAATTCAGTTGATGGAGTGTGAAATTGTGGGCCGTCGGCGACGTCATTGTCATTTGTTTGGTTTTGTTCTTCCCACTGACAAGGGGTGTGTGTGTGGGGGTGGGGGAGGGAGGCATATGGTATCTGTTGCCTCTGTAGCTTATGCTCAAAATTTTCACGAACTTTATATATATGAAAAATGAGCTACTTGTGTAGAATAAAGGTTGTCAAGCCCAGCCCCAGCGGAAGCCTTACGTGACATTATTTACGGTAAGCTTTTGAGTTTCGGTCTAAAAAATGTTTCGCAATATGTACTGCCACAAAAGCCAAATACATACTGTGTAATATGTTTCATAATTTGCTTAACAAATCTTGGGATTGTTGGAACAAACTATGAAAAATGGATAGCATAAATGTTATTGTTAGTTATGATAAGGTTTTTTTTAATACAAATAGTTTTTAGCAGTAAGTATAACAATAAAAAATAACAAGCATTATGTTAGATTATTTTTCATAATACTATAAAAAAAAAAATTTCATATAAAATACATCAAAATTCTTTCCTTGACACATACTGTGGAGCGCTGGAAAAGAGACAGTGTTCTTTATGAGTGTCACTTTATTAATTAAATTTAAATAAAGAGTGAAAAATCAATAAAAAAATTAATTAAAACAAATAAAAAATAATAACATCAGATATTATTTTTTATATTCTCCTGAAATGTATGAACCACTTTGTTGTAACAACTTTTTAACATTAACTCATAATGTAGAGCCACCCTATTAGACACACACACAAACACATATGCAGTATATATGTATATATAATACATAATATATATATATATATATATATATATATATATATATATATATATATATATTATATATATATATATATATATATATATATATATATATATATATATATATATATATATATATATATATATATATATATATATATATATAATATAGAGAGAGAGAGAGAGAGAGAGAGATTATGCGCATGTAAACTTTTTTTTTTAGTCCACATTAAGCCTTTTCCCTTAATAGGGTTATTCTTCCGAGAAAAGCAAGATAAAGATCATGGCATAAAATTTCTATGGCATCAGCTGCTTCAAACTTCCGTACAGACATTTCTCCTATCATTATATTATAAGCAAAAAATTTCCCTGAATGATTCTCTCTCTCTCTCTCTCTCTCTCTCTCTCTCTCTCTCTCTCTCTCTCTCTCTCTCTCTCTCAGGTGTGCATGCTAACGATTATCTCAATGAGATAATCACAAGCAGGAACCGGCAATTTGCAAGGACGGCTCCACACAGAAACTTTCGAGCTCAAAGCCCCAAGATAGATGTAGTTCCATTGGTCAAAATGACAGTCGGCACTTCTAACAAGTCTTTCTGAAACACCGGCCGCGCCCATCTCCTAATTTCAAACCCTCCTCTGTCATTTTTGGTTATCTTGTAATCAGGGGTATGATTCAGAGTATTTACTTTTATTTACCCACATTTCTAGCGCTAGTCCAACTCAGTGCATTATTTTGCTAATCAAAGTGCCACTAACATTATGGGATAAATTCTTCAGTGCTCTGTAGAATCCTTTCAATGGGTTTGTCGACCTGCAATCTTCATTCATATCATTTCTCTGACTCAATAACATTTATGACAAGAACCTTCTAATAAAATACTGAATGACACTGATTAAAATCAAATTAATTTAGAATTTCTGTATCGTCGTTGTATGGATTTATTTATTTTTTGTTTTTTTGCTGAATCCAAAACGCGGTAATCAATTTATGGTAATGTTTACGCTATCAACCTACACAGGCGCAAAGAGTGGTCGGTATACCCACCAACAATGCTATAAACTGGTTCAGAATATTAACTTTTAACTTCCTCTTGTTATCTTCACTAATCACTCGTCACTAATTAGATATCATTTTTCTTTACTCCCACTTAACAGTTTAAATAAAAAAAATGTCGTGAGTATGTTCACAATCTCCATTACCCTGCAACCAAAGAGAATATAAGTATAAGAAACTAACCACCCATCTTCCGAGCATTCCAGCATCTCGGATAAAGACGAAATGAAAACGTTTACAACTGCTCAAAAGTGTCTCTGATAGAATTCTCCAAACCAGAAATACCTCAAAAGTAATCCCACTTAATCTCCTGAAGTTGACAAATCACCGTATCCATAAAAGTGTCGGCACTCCCTTGCATATTTCTATAGCTCAGCGACCAACACCTTAGCAACAGAAAATCAAATAAATTTAGTTTTTTTTTTTATTATTTTACGGTTGAAGCGATAGCTTCTCAACTATGCATATACAGTTACGGAACGATGACAGCAGAATGCAAAAAAGGTGGTTTGTTCATGCTGAGACAGAAAAACTGAAAGAATGAGATTAATCGATAATCTATGAAGATAAGGTTAGCCTTGACGAGATTTTAGAAACTTTCCTGCACGACAACTGATCTTTTATTAGATTATATATATATATATATATATATATATATATATATATATATATATATATATATATATATATATATATATATATATATATATATATGTTGGTGAATGTTGGCAGTAAAAGCCTTTATGCAAATGTCGTTAAATATGACAGCGAAGTTGCAGTTTATTAGTTTCTTACTAATGTTCTCGATTTTCCTTATTATCTTCCTCTGTTCTTCAGGCAACTGATGGAGTAAAGCACCAAAGTTCATTTTGATGGACGTTTTATTGGTTAGGACGTTTCGTCTCTCTAGAGACATCTTCTGCTACAAAATGAGTGTTTACAAGGAAATTCACACATATATATAACATTCTTTCAAGGAACACTTGTCAAAAATATAACTATTCGATGGTTAAAATCCAATATTCGGCAGTTAGCGTTTTGAAATTAACAGTTAAAACATATAGGTTTGTTATTACTAAACTTGTTTTACAACTGGCCTGTTGACAATTACCAAAATTACAAAATTTAGACTAAAATGTTAGAAACAACCAGGACCTAAAATAAATTAGTTAGAAATTATATTTGTCATGTTTTTAATTGTTCTATCTGACATTCAAAACTGTATATGTAAAATTAATATACTTTTTACACACGTAAAAAGTATATTAATTTTAATATACAAAGTTTGAATGTCTTTAGAACAAGATAAAACTTTGACAAATCTATTTTCTAACTAAAATTTTTTCGTCCAACATTTTCGAACATTTTAGTAAAAATACCTAAATTGGCAATTCTTGGTAATTGTCAACAGGCCAGTTGTAAACAAGTTTAGTAACAAACCTATATGTTTTAACTGTTAATTTCAAAACGCTAACTACCCGAAATATTGGTTTTAACCATCGAATAGTTATATTTTTGACAAGTGTTCCTTGAAAGAATGTTATATATATGTGTGAATTTCCTTGTAAACACTCATTTGTAGCAGAAGATGTCTCTAGAAGAGACGAAACGTCCTAACCAAATAAAACGTCCATCAAAATGAACTTTGGTGCTTTACTCCATCAGTTGCCTGAAAGAACAGAGGAAGATAATAAGGAAAATCGAGAACATTAGTAAGAAACTAATAAACTGCAACTTCTGCAATATCATATTTAACGACATTTGCATATATATATATATATATATATATATATATATATATATATATATATATATATATATATATATATATATATATATATATATATAATGTATATATGTATACGTAACATATATATTATACACATGTATATAAATAGATAAATCGAGTTAGGCTATACACAAGCATACGTTCAATTCTTACTAAACCATACGACCCTTATTTTCTCAGGAGAAATACGTATATCCCGAGCCCTTAATTCCATAACGGCGGGTCGTGAATAAAAAAAAAAAAAAAAAAAGTAAAACCCTTTCAGCAAAGTGCAATCGGCCGTACACTTCCCTTTAAGGGAAAGCACCGAAGCGTGTCTCTTTAGGTGCTGCAAAGCATGTACTAAAAAAGGAGGACCTCTTTGCATCTCCTCAGGATACAAAACTTCTTGAATAAGGACGTCGGGGTTATCCCTCAATCTACCAGCCTTTCTTCCACTCTATCCCCCCCAACCCTTTTTCCCCCTCCCCTTCTCCCTTCCCCACTACCCCTACCCTTAACTGCCACTTATGCATTATGGACGTGTTGGGGATTAGGTGTACATATATAGGGTAAATCTTGGCTCATTACAGATCCGCAACGCTGATTGCAGTAGTACAGGTCAGTATGGGGTCTCGACTTTGCATGAATTTTTAGCACTTCCACGGGAGGTTTGGAGAGAAAAATAAAAACAAAGGTGTCGACGCCGAAAGGTTTGTTCCTCGGAGAATATCATTATGGGAGGACCAACAAGATTAAAATAAATTATAATTATGGAATAAAAAATAAAGTAAAACATGGTTTTCTGGGATGAATTTTGCTTCTACATGTAATGTGCGCTAAGGAAAGACAATAAAAAATATGAAGATACAAAAGATCAGAATGACTAAATCATTACCATAATAGAAATTTAGTGTTTAATTAACGTAACTGTTGCAGTAAAAGAGTAAATATCTTTTAAGAAGCGATCAGTGTTGAATAATAACTAAAAGGGTAGAAAGAAGAAATTCTGCAAATTTGGTAGAAAGAAGAAATTCTGCAAATTTCAGTAAGCAAAAATCGATTTTACTGATTTTAGTGGGACAGTTTAAGGTTACAAATTCCAAGAATTTCAAAGACTCAGGAGACAATAGTCTGGATGACATTAACTTTTAAGGTCAAGAAATAAACAATTCATGTTTATGCATCATATGGCCGAGTTAACATTTTAATTACACATAATTGTATCGTTCCGCAGGAAACACAGCCAAAACATCTGCCATAATGTGACTAATGAAACTCTAACGTAAAAAACAATGAAGTCAGTCATCTTTGAAATTTATACGTAGAGTTGAAGGAATTACGGCAGATGGCTTTTTATCAATTCAAGAATCGTTAATGAGTGAGAAACAGAAAGAAAATCCATGAAGGACATTAATTTAAAAGAGGCGTGCCAAAAATACTTCAGAATTCCATTTTTTTCGTTCTGGCAGACGGAAAAATAAATACTTGGAAAATTGCAGAAACTCAAAACTTGGAAAATTGAAGACACTCAATTACAGAAACTAAAACGTATGGAAAAAGTATTCCTTTACTTTTCACTCTGCTATAGAGGAACATGAAATTAAAATGAGGTGAAATTAAGTCAAGGATACTATGGAAAAAATTCTTTTATCTCCATCTGAAATGCAAGACTGAAAAAAGCGCTGATTACGCCTTGGATAAGTTCCATCTACGCTTAACTGTCCTCATCTCAGACAGAAAAGGGGAGGTTTTGAAAAGTATTAACAAAGGCGTTTCAGCGGACAGCTCTTTGATTACGGTAATGTGATACCATCTTGCTGCATACTGAATGGTTAAGCTGCCTGCGGAAAAGACCAGAGTTTACTTCGATCGTTCGCCAGACGCCGCTACCTCCTATTCCCTCCCCTCCCCTCCCGTCTCCCTCCCCCTAAACAAGGACCTATTTAATCTTCTTTCCTCGCCGACCATCACGACTATCCTTGAAGACGCAATCCTCCAGATCTGTATCAGAGGGGAGAGCGAGGCTGATGAGAGATAGGTGTTGTCGTTCAGGATCAGTCAGAATGTATCCCTTTTCAGTAATTGCCCAATAATGTTTAAATTATTAACCGCAATCTAATGATAGGCCCCGAAAAGGGCAGATGGACACAACCTGCTTCATACTAAATGCCCAAATGCTTATGACTGTGACGGAGAGGAGACCTAGGCTGACTCATACCCACCTACTTGGCGAATCATTCAGCTTGTAATTTGGCGGGACCGGTTTTTTCCATTAAGTCCGATACACTAAGCCCGATCAACGTCTCCGCCAAAGTACCAGGATGAAATTATCATATTCCGCTTTTCTCTGCGTGTGTGTGTTTGTCTTCATAAGCCTATTATATTTACTATTATTATATCCTCTTTTCGTTATAGGCAACCCTTTTCTAGAATAAAGCATACTCTTGCGTGCGATTGCAATTTCTATTATTCCTTCTTTCTCTCTCTCTCTCTCTCTCTCTCTAAAATTGAAGGATGATAACTGCTTCCACCTAAGTCCATTAATCTACCTTTTGATTAATTCTAACATCAATAGTTACACTGATTTTTGCAAAACCACAAAAAATGTTGTGCAGTGTGCAGATGCATTTAAACTTAAATTTCATTTGCATTCCAGTATTAGTAAACCACAAACAGAATAAAACAGTCTTGTAACAAAAAACAACAGAAACATTAACAAAAATGGGATTAAGAACCATATTGACATTTACAGCGTGAAAATATGATAAGTTAATCGTTAATATACCTTGATCTCTTATCTGTTCAACTACATATTGCTACGTGAAGATCATGTGAATGATATGATGTAAAACGACAAAAATCTCACACAAAATAAATATGTAAATAAAAAGCACAAATATAAAACCAACAGAAAACGGTCAAAATACGAAATAAAATATATTAAAATTAGTTTTATAATCCAAACCTTATGTTATTCTCTTAATGTTTCTTTTTGGGTAGATAACACACGACAGACCGAATAACAACTAAATATATAAAACAACTAAATGCAAATAAATATACAAAAGATCTTGTAATTGGAAAAGATGTACAGGTAACCGCCCCCCCACCCTCCCACTGTCCTAAAACGCCGTCTGGAAAGCAAGGTAACAGTAGTCCTTCAAGTGTGACTGTTTCAACCAAAATTCACTGGTTTCAGCAGTATTTATGCTTAGCCAACGGTAAGCCTTTTATGTAGTGTACGAATTTTTTTTGAAAAAAATATTTACTGGACAATACTAACACATTATTTGATTGTTTATTTGATGTTTTCCCAATCTTTTGAAGATACCTTTATTGAATATTGGCACATTGAACTTATCTGATATTTCTTTATTGCTCTGCAAATGATACAACAAGTAAAACTTTCGATGTAAACAAAAACTCGACACAGAAACGAAGAAAAGTTTCATTCCACCGTACGTAAGAATCGAATCCTTATGAACTTTTTCAAACAAATGCTGCCGAGTACAAACTCTGGCTCAGAGCGCAAGCACAGTCGGCTGCATTTCAAACAATTCTTCACACACTCGAAGTCATTTTCAAGTCTTCCTGAGAGATGAACTGAAATACATTAAATGTATATTTCTTTTAGCGTGAGGTACTGCGAGACATAGCCAACCTATTATTATAAGGACTAAATTTCAGTGGAAAAGCGAAACAAACAGCAGACGAGGCCGTAGTTACACCAGACGAAACCTTTGGCATCTTTCTAACTTCTATCCTTTCCAGAAGAGAACAAACATGGGACTGAAAATATGAGGAAAATAACCGAGCTTTGGGGAATAACTCATGCTACACGTTGATTAAAAGTATCATCGCAACATCTCAAACATGCGAGCATCAACAACTACACATCAACCTGCAAGAGCCATTTGTTTCACAACTCCACAACTTTACAACCAAGAAAATGAAAGACCTCGGCCTGGGTAGCTTGGCAGTGTGAAGTCATGGCAGCTCAGGGAATTTGGACAGTAACGCTTGAAGAATTTAGACACGAAGACACTCGAGGCAATACAAAACTTTCTTGCTGAAAATAAAAGTTACAGAAGATGGCCGAAAAGGACATCTTTGGTCGATGGTCTAAATGATGGATGTCCTTGTTGTTTAACAGGAATTAACCATGCCAAGTAGATGCTACAAATCTATCATTACTGAAAGGTTGGGTAGTCATTTATAACATCAGCAATATCATGACTGTTGTTTCCTTACGTCACTGAAACAAGTAATAATCATTGCTTACCTCCAAGGGTTTTCCATTTCATGCTAAAAGTAAGTGAGCTTCCTTCCACTATGAAGAAGTGTTACTGCACCGTAAGATTCACACTGAAAAACCTGTCCCAGTCCCTTTATCTCTGCTGATCAAGTCTCTTAGAGACAAAAGCGTATTTTGTTGAGAGACAGGAAGCGGTCTGGACATGACCTTTCTTGTATATTTGAATGGCCTAAAGAGCTTTTTTGCAAATACAGCAACTATCGACCTCTAAATCAAGAAAGGAAAAAACCTACAACTCTTTACAATGTAAATCCATTATGAAAGTAAAAAAAAAAAAAAAAAAACAAAACAGAAATAGAATACGGCGATGTGGTAACCTTAAATACAATGGCGATTTTTCACAACTATACCTAGAGCTAAAATGAGCAAGTACAGAGGCAAACGCTTAAAATATTGCGAGTCCATGCTTAGAAAAAAACTTAAAATATGTTTTTTTCTTTTTTTTTTTTAAAGAAGATACTGGATAGTTCATCTCACTAATGAATTTCAGACAGAGACTAACATTTAAATGAAGCACTGGCACCAATACAGATATCACACTATTAACACCCATATAAAAAATTTAACAAAGCATAAATATTACACATACTGTACTCTTTCAAACATCCCCTTGTAACGCTAGGAATGATCAAGGTTTAAAAACTGACACAGTTCAAACTTCTGCTGTAATTCATACGGACACTTGTTACATACAGAAACTTACGACGGAATTACACTCTTTGTCATTATGTTGGTGGTTCTGCTAACATCCAATCCGAAAAAAACTACAAACGCACAAGGCAATGAACTCAAAAAACATAACAATCAATGTAACAGCAGCTATCAGAACAAGAGACGTCTGTGATAAAGTGTACCAAACCTGAGATTATAAGCCATTGCAGACTGCTTTAACAAAAAAGCATTCTTGTAGACTTAACAAAGTAGTCTATTGCCATCTTGTGAAGCATATCGACTCAAAATCTAGACAAAATATATCGATTTACGTTGCTTTGTATTCCAAAATAACTGTACTCAAATCATAATAGAGCAATAAATACTTCTAGAACTATAATAATATTAACATGAAACATACATAAAAGCATAAAAACAAAAAAAAAGAAAAACACAAAGCAAAAAGATCAACCCTTTACAAGAAATATAAATTGGACCGCCAGACCTGAAGGTATGAATAACAGATGCCCGTAATAGGTAGGTAAGGACCTTTCATATCGCCGTAACGGGGCACCTAACCCCTTTTGACTTTTTGGCATAATTTGCGGTAGCCGCGATCTCTTAATGGGTCAGTGGAAAGATTTCAGGGGCGTTGGAAATGGGCGGACGGCGAAAGGATTGCTGGTGCTACAGATAAGAGCAACAGAATTAGGCGGTGGGTGTTATTACAGCGCTTAGGTGTTGTTCCTGCGCTTGACGAGAGTCTCGGACAGCTTTCAGGAGATCTAATTGTAGGAAATAAGAAGGAAAAATATTATAAAAAAAAAAAAAGAGTGAATGACTTGTCTGGATGAAAAATCTCTCCAGGTAATGACACCTTTTTCGTTTATCCAGATGGGTTTGGCCCATTTTCCAAGCCTTGCAAGAACATAATGTGTTGGGTGACCTACCTGTTGGATCCCTCGTTTCGTATATGAATGTTCTGTTTTCCATCCAAATGGGCTTTGGACACCATTATCCAAGCCTTCGAAGAGATGAATCTGTCTAATGACTCTTCCCGACGAGGCCGAATTTCTAATATTATTGTCCCATTTTTAGTCTTAAATAAGTACATATTTCATAAGCATGCCAAACACAGCAGGGTATTTAATGAAAAAATTCAAGAACAGCGTGTTCGGGTGAAATATCCATCATTCCCAAAAATGACACTCCTTTCCGTTTATCTACTGTATGTAGGTTTTGACACCATTTTCAAATCCTCTGAGACGAATGCCATGACCTTTTTGGTCGGAACATCGCTTCCATTATGCAAATTGTAATTGAGATTCATGATATATGTTTCATAACAACGACTGCAGCGTCCAGTGAAAACCCTTGTGATCTAAAGCTTTTTTTACCTGAACATCTAAAGGAAACACGACAGAGAACTGATGAAAGCCCATGATGGGCCATGGGCTGCGTGCTTACCCAGATCGGCAGGAACAGACGATCCTTCCAGAGTCATCGTGACAGAAGTGGTCACAGTCTCCGTTCCTCACCCCGCATTCGCTCTACGTCTTGCGAAGGAGAACGGCAAAAACGAATAATAAAACAAAAGAAGGGATGCAGGGGAATAACACAAGACGCTAGGGACGGCCATGAAAATTTGACTGTCAGCTTCGAAATTGAATCCAGCAGGGCGGTCCTGCACTGACTATTACTGATGGTGATTTTAACGCGGCATGGCCTAAGAGGAAAAATAAAATAGGAACCATTAATCTATGTTGTTACATGGATTCTGTTTCAGAAAACAAAGAAAGCTCTTTGAAAACATGATAAAACATACACATGAGATTCTAATACAGGCCACAGGGTTCAATGCAAAGCCATCCATAACAACAGAGAAGAGCTGATGTCTAATCATAACGATTCCTATCTGTCCTTATCTTAGCAATTTTTTTTTTTGTTTTTAAAAGGAAAGAAATTATCAAGATTAGGTTTGAACACTTGAGGTTTAAATAAATATTACAAAAGTATACAAACAATCAAATGCTGCCAGCTTCTCATGTGAAAGATGATGCAGACAAAAGAAGAACCTCAGGCAAAATCATTCAACATTTGAAATTCCTACACGTCTACCGATTTGTCTCTCAAACACTGCTACATTTTACCCTGAACAGTTGTAATAATAAAGAGGTGGCCTCTCTTATCTCTATGTATATTTAACTACAACTTATCGGTTAACATAAGAAAAATAAATTCTTTGATTATTTTTACAATTTCTACTTATCCTCAAGTGTTCAAAGTAAATCTAATATTTTCTTTCCATTTAAAAAAATAATACTGGAAACCAGAAGAAATACAACTTTGTTCACAACCGAAAAATAAATGAATTCACTTAGATATTTTTTAAAAAAGACATTGTTAATCAATATGAAAACAATAACATTACCTGTGACTGCACAGCTTCACCTGGAAGTACTGATACATCTAAGCGCTACTGTCATGGTAGGCTGAGGTTACTGAAACTTATCTCTAAATAAGAATATAAAGTTACTTGAATGGAAATTTTAAGAAGAGGAAAGATATTACGAAGTTTTCTTCCTACAAATTACTTGGTGAGAACTATAACGGTAACAGAAGAGGTGGATTAAGACTATGTCAAGAATTACATATTTCGTTCTACGAGCAAAGAGAGTTCAGATATCATGCTTTAGATGATTAGCTTATATCACAAACTACTGCGCTTGCTAGTTCACCCTAAAAATCAGTGCAGGACACCTCAAATGCCTAAAATATTTTGCACTTAAGTTATTTTACACCAGCCTACCCCTGACACCAATCGCTGTAGTGTGGCAAAAAGAAGTAAGTATTCTCATAGCTAAGTAAAAGGTGCTTATTTTTATATACCTTTCAAGCAGTATGAGTGGGCATATTCCAAGATCTACAAATGGATTTAATTGCAGATCTTGGTATCACCAACCTACCATGCAAAAGGAGAGGAAACCTAATATATATATATATATATATATATATATATATATATATATATATATATATATATATATATATATATATATATATATATAAATATATAAATATATATATATTTTTTATAAATACATATATTTTTTTCTGACTCACATAGGGACCAAACCCCTGGCCTTTCAAAATGAGAGGCCAGGACGTTACTTAGGTTCCAACTTCTTTTATGACTTGTGCCGGTCAATTGGTATATATATATATATATATATATATATATATATATATATATATATATATATATATATATATATATATATATATATATATATATATATATATATTAATTATATGTATATATATATATATATATATATATATATATATATATATATATATATATATATATATATTATAGTTTTGTTTGTATTTCCTTCCAAACACCCACAGAGCAGAAGGACACCCACAATAGCCAAGCAAGCACCTAAGGATACTCACTGGAGGCAAGTCACCAACTTTGGCAGGAGGCGATGGTGGCGCAGGCAACGGCAGTAGTAAGAACCGAGGGTGTTGACGCACTCGTGAGCACAGCCGCCATTATGGTGGATGCATTCATCCACGTCTAGCAACATGCCAAGGGAAATATATAAGTAAAAGCTCGGGAGTTGGTGGATGTCGCGGATGTGGAATGGATGGAAAGATGGATGGATGCTTGGGAGGAAAACCAAAAATCTCTATCGTCAGAAATAGCAGCCTCCAGTCACTGCGTGTGCTTGTGTTATTTTGGCTTCATTCATCAGATTCGTGGCATTGAATTCCAGACATTACAGAAAAAAAGGTTCCTTTGTATTACCTCAAAATAATGAATTTGTTTTTAAAATACCCATGGCCAAAATAAAGGCACTGTTACACTGAGATTTGAAAAATACATATTTTTCAAAATAAGAATGTGAAAGTAAAATTGTGAAAGAAAATTACATTTTAAATTCTCAAGTAAATGAAAAGTGAAAAATGTGATCTGGAATTCAATTAGCAACTGATATCTAAATTCAATTTCGAAAATCCTCTTTTTTTAAGATTTCCAAAATTTCATTAAGAAAGCCCAATGTGCCTGACAAATCCTTTAACCGACTACCCTAATGATATTAAAAAGCTCTTAACAGACATTTTCTCCCCTGTTTTAAAAGCAGCTACGGAAAGCATGTGTTGGAAAGCAGCGACTGCCAGACACTGAATAAATAAAGATAAGAAACTACTTATATCAAATGCTTCTTAAGTTCTAAACAACCGGCAAAGGACAACACAAGGTTAAACAATTAGCAGTTTTTGAAAAACTTGCACTTTTTGCTAAGAAAAAAAAAAAGTCTCGCTCATTCAGGCTGCTAATACACAAATTTCAAAAAATAAACTCTTTGAGAAACTTTAACATCAGAAGCACTAAAGATACTGAAAATGGCATCTCTATATTAGTACATACACATGACATGTATAAAAGAGCTTAAATATATAAACACTACAGCCTAAAAAAAGGACGCATCATTCACTAAAGATCAAAGAATTATTTTCAATTTCACACTATAAATTTTTAGACTATGATCCCAATACCTACGTCACACATAAATATTGGAATAGTGATGTTAGCATATTATGAAAGCACAAAGAAGAAAACAGGACTTAGTACAGCAGCATAACGATCGGTGAAAATAATTGTTCAACTTAGTTTGAAAAGCGAACATTGCTAAAGGGCACAGCAAAAGTGAACACTGAAAGAGTAAACACAAGTTGGCATTTATATCAGGAAATCCATTTTATATCTATTACATATCCTCTCCTCTGTCTATTTATATAGACTTTTCCTTCTTTCATTTATTTTTCATTTACGACTAAGAAGTGAAATAATAATTAACCTAACTGATGTAACTACTCTTCCTAATGTCTACATAAATAAAAATCATTAATCGCAGGCAGCAAATTTTATGCAAAACGGTTACCTACTTTTTAGTTCCCTGCTTCATAATTTTACTGTTTGGTTATCACTTAAAACTAACATATTGGTTGATATTGTAGACAGTATGTACCAAAAGTGTTCCTTATTCTTGTGTGTGTGTAGACACGCACACATACGAGTATATGTGTGTGTGTGTGTGTGTGTGTGTACACATTATGAGGCAAAACAGATTACAGGCTAATAGTATACCAATGAAAATCTAACACTACAGGCGGACAAAAGCAATCGAACCACAACTTTCATATTAAAATGTTTTTATAACCAATAATGCTGCTTGAAATCAAAGAGTCATGCCTTGATACCTGTGTACTTTAACCTAAGTACGTTTAATTTTTATAATTCTTTGTCCAAATATTTTCTTTTATTTTCTTAATGTTTTTATGTTGCTAAAAACATATATCACATAATTCCTCCCAAAAACAAATATATAAAAATCTTATTCGAACCTGTACTTTATAGTGATCTATTGACTGACTAAAAAATACCAACAAGGATGTTGTAAATCTATGCATTCGGATATTTTAAGAAAAGATACTAAAGTTCTGTCTCGCCTCACCCAATGACCTTATAACATGACACACATGATTGTTTCAGTACAATTAGCATCGTTATCTCTCCTGAATTTAATGCTAATGGCCTGCTACATGTAAATATCATTATGAATACTTGTGTTGTTACAATCGCCACTTACAACGATATGCGTTGCCGCCTTTCCCGGTAATATAGTATTCTAAATGCATACAAATACATAAAAAAATCGTCACTATTGCAACAATAATGGAATTAGTTCATCAGTCACAAATTAGTCGGAACAGCCGTTGATGAAAGAACACAAGAACACCGAGCAAGGAAAGTTTTTTTTTTCTTCTTCTTCTCTCTGGGTACCTTGGCAAGATCTTTTGTCCGGCAAGAGGCGGAACCCCGGTCGGCAACAGCACATGTAGGATCCCACGGTGTTCTTGCAGTTCTGTTCGCATCCTCCGTTGTCCAGCGTACATTCGTCACGGTCTGGAATGAAGAGGAATGTGGGAATGGGATTTGGAATACGGGTGGTCGTCATCCTCTTATTTTGATGAAAAAATAAGTTTAAAATTACAGATGAAATGTAGACGGCCCAATTTCTCATGCATAAAATGATATAAAATCATATTATATATCATTAGCACTAACTTCAGTAAATTATTCATTGCATTAATTGCATTAACATAAACATCATTCCTGTAGTCATCAACATCACTGGAACAGTTCTTAGATTTCTTGCTATTAAAAAAAAACACTTATTGTTCTGTCTATATTTTCATGATTACACTCCAGTACCTGAAACCAATTTCGTCGTTTACGTCTATCAGTACTAGAACGTAGAAGAACCTAGACATAGAGCAATCTGGCAGATAATAATAAAAAAACCTTCATAACCTCTCTTTACAACTCTATTCATGATTGCTCAGTACCTCGACTCTTGACGATCGCCCGATTAGTTATCACGAAAGAGATATAAAACGTTTGTGGTTAACTGGCACATAAATTCCTTCACCCTTAGAAAAAAAAACTCTATAGGAGGCAAAGGCGCTGTTTATAACACCGTTAATTACACACCTGCATTTCACGAGATCACGGATTACCTGACGGTTTAGGCGCCTAGCCTCCATACGTATGATGATGGATGAGACAGCCGTACGGAAGAAAAGGCATAGAGATATTCTATGGGTGCTTACGGGAGACGAGGGTACAATGCCCCTTGACGTCCGGGACAAAATGAAATGAAGGAATATAGCATTGGGAGAGGGCGGGGGGATAAGAATAGGATGTGGTCTATCACTGGGAGGTAGCAGAAGATGGAATACCGACTAATACAAGAGGGACATTGGCTGTCAAGATATGTTAGAGGAAGAAACAAAATGTCTGTATTTGATAAAGTAAAATACTATTTAAATTCAAATTTCGGTTTTCTCGGGGAATATTAAAAAACATTATGCGCATACGTTACAGATTTTATATAAAAATAAGGATTCTTCAATTCTTTATGCTATCGTTCGTATTTTAATGCACAGTACACGTGAGAAATACCAAAATTATTACGGACTGATCGCAAATCATAAAGTTCTCATTCTGAATCCTTGTAGAGAAAACCAAATTCTAACAGATCTAAGGATAGTCTTCCCTAAAATTGATTTCATCTACTCATACTTTCAAATACATTCAACCAACGAAAAGACAAAACAACGTGAAAATATCCGGTAGTCTCATGAAAATGGTATTTGATTGATTTACCTGTTTTGACAGTAGAATTCTGATGATATAAAATCAGTAAAAGCTAATAATTTTATTCAAAAACAATTAATAATGTATAAAGAAACATGTTACAAGATTTAATTTTCTTTACGAAACACTGAATGAATTCAGGAAGGAAGCCTTTTCTCAAAATCTATGCTTCTTCATATCTATACTTGTATGTTTATTAGAGGTCATCATTTTACAACATAAGAGGCTTTCGTCTAAAATCATCCAAGATCCATGAACATGTTTCAATTTATTCTATACAAATTTCTACATCATGATTATATTCGACAACTAAACTGCACATATTTTATAATTATGGTAATCGAGAGAGCAAAGGGCAAGTTGGTGATTACCAATATTTAATTATGCCAAATGATTCGAAGTTTATCAAGTCATGGTTTCATCCGATAACCACCAATTATGAGCATGTTCATATTAGGAATAATGAGATAAAAATGGGCGAGGTATATTAGGATTTAATTAACGACAGCTTGCGCAATTAGCTGTTATCTGTAAAGATCATCTTGTTACATCCGCAGCACCGCAGCAAGGAGTAAAACCGGTATTTAAGAAAAAGATCAGATTTTGGTTAAATTTATGCGATCTACAGAATGAAAGTTATGACACACTTTGCATAAAAAAGTAAAGATTCGAAGATGTGGATAATAACGCAATTCTTGGTGGCAGATTTCCGAGATATAACACTAAACAAGTGAAAAAATTACTGCTCTACTACTGACCTAGTTATCTTATAATTTTTGTACCATAAAAAATGTACTTATTAAAAAAATTGCAAGACGTAAAATAAACGCACAAACTTGAATAAAAAATCAAACCTAATAATATAGGTAGAGGGAATAGCGACTACAACAACTGACCTTTGGGTAATTGCATGTAACAGAAAGGATATCAGGAAGGACATGTGGGTTATCATAGGATGACATTTTGTGAATGACCGGTTTTAGTTACGTTTCTAGAAGAAAACTGAATATATCACACATTTTACCATCGTTAAATACATTTTTAACCACATGTACTAACCCACGCTATCACCTGATATCAAAAGTCCCTCTGCAATTTGATTTCTTTTCCTTTTTCCTTTCGCATCTATGTGACTAACTTTAAGACGTGAACAATCTGCTATTTTCAGGAGGATGAAAATCTTCTGACTACCGGATGTAAATGCAGACGCACACACACAATCACATGTGTGTATATATATATATATATATATATATATATATATATATATATATATATATATATATATATATATATATATGTGTGTGTGTGTGTGTGTGTGTGTGTGTGTGTGTGTGTGTGTATGTATGTATGTATGTATGTATGTATGTATGTATGTATGTATGTATGTATGTATGTATGTATGTATGTGTATATATATTCATACATAAATACATACATACATACACGCAGCATACCATGTCATCTACAAGAACTGATCCCTGAATACTTTCAATTACCAATAACAAATATTATTTTCCTGTAGCTGGCTATCACGATAATGCATCTTGCCAAATAAGCAACCTTCTTACGATGATGGGTTTAACAGGTAAGTTCCATTATAATAGCAATGAGTATCTAGGCAGGATTATTTGGTGAAGAAAAATGGATAACTAAAAAGATATATGCAAAATTCCAGTTAAATCATGGCCACTTACACCCAGACGATCATCGATTAAGATAAAGCAAGCTTAGTCTAACATTATCATATTTATTGGATGAAAACTCTGGTATAAGGTATTCCAATGTATGCTAAAGACAGTACAGAGAGCGTCCGAGTAATGGAAGTAACCAAATGTTCTTATTTTTTTTAATATAATATTACATGATTCTAAACGTAACCTAAAATTTCTCTTCGAAAAATCTTTACTAGAAAGGAGTAGTTCAGGGTCTCATTTTTCATTTACACATCTTCTGTGCTTCTGTCCATAGTCTCCCGTCCATTTTTTCCCATGGAGGGGATAACACATATATACATACATACATACATACATACGTACATACATTTTTTCACCCTATTTCTTTTTTCTTCTCTAAAGGAGTGGCGCCAGAAGAGTAAAATCTTCAAGGTCTGAGTAAATTTCGAGGGATGAAGTTGCAAGCCAGATGCAGTGTCTCGACGTAATCTGGATCAGGTACCCATTCATAACCGGTAGACTGATGAGAGACAAACCGGGATCGAACTACAGATTTAAGTATGTGTTTGTTTAATATATACAAAGTATTTATAACCCATGAACAAATGAAGGGAACTGAAGGAACCACGTCAATAACACTCCAATGAATTTTGATGCATCCCTATACATATATAACTGGAGGACTGATTGTTGTATACTGCGTCACGCAACAGAGAATCTCGAATTGCTAATGAAAAGAAACTTATTCCAAAAGTTGCAGGTATCATAAACTTATAAAAAAACTTCTTTAATATGACAAAATGAACATATCAAAAATATACGGTGAAGAAATATGTTCCACAAATTTATCTTAAACGACAATGTTTGTATGCTTTTAAATATATGAGCAGAGTACACATATCAGTACTTAAAATTTCATGCATTACTTATAGTTCATGATGGAGTAATGAATACTGCTCTACATAAAAGGTAAATGCAATTTTGTAACAGATGCGTGTGCATCCTCTTTAAAATAGCGCAGGTTTTTTGTTGACTGTAAGGCAAAAAGAACAATCAGTTTAAAATCCCACCGACGCTGACGTTTTCAAAATTTCATTATTTCTTTTTGAAGCATCAAATCTAAAAATAAGTATCTTATTACAAATCCCCCTGAAAAAAAATAATCCTGTAGTTTCAAATAAATGATTCTATTAATATCAATGATTCCGACAATTCCTTTCTGGATGAAAGAGATAACTTTCTTCACCAAAATATAACCCTTCAACCCTCTTACCAGATTAATATTACAAGAAACTTCATGAATATTATATATATATATATATATATATATATATATATATATATATATATATATATATATATATATATATATATATATATATATATATATATATATATATATATATATATATATATATATATATATATATATATATATATTATTCTTATATCCTTTCCCTTCAAAAGCGTGACTCCAGAAAGTATTAGCATTCAAAGTCTCATTTTGTTTATGTATTTTTTTTTTTTACTTCAGATGGGGATGAGGTTGCTGGCAGATGAAACGGGAAACCGAATGCCCGAAGAAAACAAGCAAATGAAAAAAAAAAAAAAAAAAACGGAAGACTGTGACTAAACCGAAAAAGGAAGCGATATATCGTCTTCTTAAAGGTAGAGACGCTAAAACAGTCAGAAAGGGCAACAGCGAAAAACTATTTACATAAACAATGTAAATGATGAACGTTAGACGTATAATTCCTGAATTACCTTCAAAATGAAACAAAAAAAATAAATTATGCAAAAGTCAACGTAAACAACGTCACAAAAAAACAATGTCTGATTGAAAACGCCGGCCTCTAAATATACACCTCCAACGACGTATATTTCCCGCCACCATTTCCCTTCCTACCTCCTGCATTCTTCCCCTTCGATTGTATTAACATTCCCCCCATTTCACATCAACCTCCTCAAACCCTCACATTTCCACTGGGATCCGAGACCATAAATGCTGACCTCGTGACCTACATAGTCATGTATTCTTACTAGCGAATGTGTTATGTAACTTTCAATGAAGATGTCACCTGATTTTCATATTATATATATATTTATATATATATATATATATATATATATATATATATATATATATATATATATATATATATATATAATACTTATACGAGTATGTATGAATTTATATATAAATTTACATATATAATACTTTTACATTTATAATATATGTATATATATATGTGTGTGTTAGTGTGTATGAGTGTATGTACGTCTGTGTCAGTTGTGTCTGTGTGCGTGTGATACACGGTATGCATGTGAGGCACTCAGTTTCAAATTACCAAGTCATTCAACTCATTAAAGTGGCATCTGTTCTGGCATACCTACAGGCCTTGAAAAAAGAAGGAGAAAAGGCTACAAAAGAAGTGTCAGAGAAGCTTCAAAGAGTGAGATTTTAGGTGGGAGTCAACAAGAGGCAAAGGTCAACGAAGCCCTGTTGTCTTTGGGCAAGCTGCTTTCAAAGGAAGAAGGGGGAAAATAAAGAAAAAAATAAAAACAAGACAAGAAAACGTCGGACGGACGCCGAACGTTGCCATAGCGCGCAGAAAGACGCCTTGGAAAAGCACGGCTGAAGCTGTTTGTCAACCCGAACAGAGTCATGACAGTTTTAGTGTTTAGCTAATGACCTGTCGCCGGCGATTTAGAAAGCGGTGAGGAGGGAGTCGGGGAAGAGACCGAGGTGGGAAAAGGGGAAGAGAGAGAGAGAGAGAGAGAGAGAGAGGTCATAAATAGGCGACGTGAATGGACCGTGCCACTCTCTGGAATGATGAATGGAGAATACAACTTCGTGGCTACCTGTGGAATTTGCATTAAGGAATCGCGTGCTGTGTTTTATGTACTTACATTTGCATCATTAACTATCAATCCGGTGACCCTTTAAGAAAAAATGGCAATAAAAAGTGAAAGACCATACACCAAGTAAAAGTTAAAAAACTGAAAATATGTACATAAACAATTTCTTTTTTATACCAAGTTACAGGGGTCGAATTATATTATGCAATATAACCTCCTCCTCTAGCAACCCGAATATGTTTGGGTTGTTTAGTAAAACATTCTACAAAAATGTATGAATAAAAAGGGGTAGGCGTTTTAACTTACCATTATTATGACTCAAAAACATAATAAAACTCATTCGATTTTCAGCCGAAAAAGATTTTCAGGGTTATGACATTTAGTTTGCACCATTGAAAAAGCACCTTTCAACTAGCACATATTACAAACACATGTGTCACTCCAATTGTAAAATGAGTTTTTTTTTTATCTTAACATGAAAGCTTAAAAGCTTACTTCCTCTTCGAAAAAATGCTTTCATGAATTATCAAAACTCTTCTTTTTAAGGCATTTCAAAAACTACCTCCGAATTGAAAAATGATGGAGTTGTGTATTAGTGTTATGTGCGTTTCAATGCTAAGTTGTCAAGTCAGTAATGAAAACAACGTTTCTTTCTACTATCATTATTTATTATTATTTCAGTATATGAAACTTATTCACATGGAACAAGCACACCGGGGCCATTGACTTGAAATTCGAGCTTCCAAAGAATGTTGGTTTCAACCTCCCACCGCAGACCCCAGACTGCAGCAGTAACTGATCATGATACAGAGCTAGTGATTTTTCATTGCACTCGGGGAGACGCGAACCCGCGACAACTGAATGGCGCTAACCACTATACTAATTTCATAAAAAAAAAAATTTCCGAAAAATGAAGTTACATGAAGTATTATTACAATCTAAGTATAAATATCTACCACTTCTACGGCCAGGCACGTCTTCGGCAAAAAAAAAAAAGTTATGAAAATTTGTAAATAAAAGACTAAGTGAAAAGGAAATCCGTAACTTTCAAGGAATGACAAACGTCGCAAAATTCTTTCAAAACATAAAACGCTAATCATCCATTTAAAAAAAAAAAAAAAAACACTATTCTACTACTCCTGAGGTGCAATCCATCAGACAAGCAATTCCTAAGATGATCTGTTTTTGTAGGAGGCAAGTTACCTACAACGCAACTCGGACTCCGCTTCGTAGGAAAAAAAAACTGTAAGGTTTGATATTCAACTATTCAACCATCTGATTATCTACAGGTGAAGCAACACGTATATCACGAAGACGACTCGTTTTCTCATGCAAGTTCTAATGATTAATGTAGTATTATAGAGAATGCAATACTGATTTCCTAAACAATCATCATTTTCAGATATGAAACTTGACCATTTGTATGTGAATCATTAATTAAGATTCGATTTCTTTTCCTTTTTCGGAAAATGTTTATGTACCGTGAATCGAATGACACACGGGCGAGTGTGACCTTCCACCTTCTGTGTATTTTCTTGTCTTTCTAACCAGTCATATCCTACCCTAAACTCATCTGTCCTAACGTACAGACTACATGAATTTACACAGAAGTAAATATTAAAAGAAAAAAACATACTAATAACAATGTTCATTAACCATGAATACTGAACAAATACAATTATAATTTTGTTAGGTAAAGTGCTTAAAAAATGCATATAGCACGAATATAAACTATATAAATGATGACCTCCTCCTATTAATAATCTGTTTAAAAGACAACTTGAGAGAGAGAGAGAGAGAGAGAGAGATAAATACACGCTGAGTCAGCATCTTCCATCCTCCCACCTCGTTGGCGCCTCTTGCAAACCTAAGGTGAGCTGGAGGTGTGTCTGGAACGATGTGCTGACGCAAACAAAACGTATAGGTTCACATTCAGGTATGCTGTTATGGCATGACAGGAGAGGCACGCCATCTTACGCCTAATACGCACGTGTCATTAAGCTCACATTCCCTTGCGAAATGCGTCACAGTAGCAATAATCCTTTGGCCATGGTGGTTCTGCCTCATTTTCTAGTTATCTCTCCAGCCGGGGGATGATATTTTTTTTTTTCCAAGCCCATTTAAAAATGCTAATGGAAAACGCGAACAGGGTCGATACGCACCATTATTCGTGGAATGTAGAACATAAAAAAAAGGGCTTCGCGAGGAAGGATGCGTTCGGCAAATATAAACTAAAGGCAAGATAAGCAGTTACCGAACTTTGACTTTTTCTATTTGCATAAATTTGTCTGTCTTTCTCCTTGCTCATCCATTCGTATTCTTAAAATCCTTAGAAAAAGATCACTCTGCTGACCAATTCACTGTATAATCTTTAGATTAACGTACAAACTAGCAAGCACATAAAAGCTTCAGTCATACATTTCAACTATATACTTATCTCACTTACCCATCTATTGACCCATCTCTGTCTACCTGACAACAAGAAAATGGAAGAACAAATTTGTTCCTACTTTCCTTTGTTATCGTTCTTTCTGTTCAACTATAGTTCTTTAATCACATCAAAACCACCATCTTACTATGCATGCGAAGCCACGCCTATAATAAAACTGTATACACAGGACCCACTTACTAAGGCGTAACACGACAAAGAGAACAATCTCTTTTCACATTTATCTTTCGCATTGAATATTTCTCCCTACTGCTACTCGCCGAAGGAGAATTGCCAGATACGCCGACAAGATTTAAATGGGATGTAAAGCGAAGCGGGAGATGGGGGGGGCGAGGTTTGTTGTGGATGGTGGCTTTCCATTCCCCCCTCCCCCTTTCCCAAAGTAAACAACGATTGGGGGATGGATGGAGGGGTGAAAAGGTTGGCCCATTTCCTGCCGGGGCAGCGGCGACGCCCTTTGCCTGATTAAATCTGGCGGTTTGGCGCCACAGCTCAAATTTTCTTTGGGTGTTTGTGTGTGTGTATACATACACCACACGCAAAATAAACACCCAAATACACATATTAACACAAAACACAACAGAATGTGTTACCATACACTAAGTGTATTGTTCTTACGAACTGTATACGAAAGGAACCTACAGCTCGCAAAAACCTGTTTACCTGCATTCAAAATCCTTTTCAACTGGAGAACGTACTTGTATAAAGAAACAATATCACTTCATCTTATGTAACTTCCAATCATCATTTCTGTCAAGTTGTAGAACGACTTCAGCGTCTATACCTGTTCAAGGGACCGTAAATGCTAAGAGGCATAACGACCCATTCACCCGTAATATAAATGGACAGTAAATTTTTTGAGACACCCAGGTGGCTTGTCCGACGTTATATTACGTACTTTAACTTGGCCGTAACTGCCTGGTACCTGAACGCTTGAAGGAGCCGTTACATGGCGGGGGGCTTTGACCCCATGACTCTTCTTAATGGTCTATGGATTCAGCTAAGAGTTTCAATTGTATGTTGTGTAGCAGGATATTAATTATTATGTGATAATAATAATGATAATAACATTAAAGACTCAGAAGAACATCACATTCTATAAAGAGTAGTTCTACCAATTTATCAATGATTATTACACAAATATTTTTTCACTTATCCTCATTTATAATAATAATAATAATAACAATAATAATAATAATAATAATAATAATAATAATAATAATAATAATAATAATAATCTCATATCTTCATTCAACAAACGATTATAGGAATGTGAATGTTTTATAGGAATTTCAAGTCTCATTTAGTGTTGAAGACTAAACAGCATTAAAATTTATAGGGCAGCAAACAATTTTGACAAATCTTTCGGACAACTGACAAGTTTTGGTAACGAGGGAGACATGACATATAATTTGAGGGACGACCAGAGAAAAAAATACACATAAAAGTATAAAAAAAAAAAACAAATAAAGGACGAATTGACTGAAATACATTTGGTAAACTAATTGTAAAATAACTGATTTAAAAAAAATGCATTTGTCATGATACTTATATTTTATAATAGAATATCTCTCTATGTAGTTCACAAATAAATGTTATTTGCATTTTGGAAAAATTTGGAAAACAGGAACTGAAAAGTGGTTTCTAAAACTGCCTATTGATGTCAATTTTATCAAAATTCATCAAATAGTCTAAAGGATAAAAAGAATGAATATGTGTTTTTACATGATCAGTTTCTGTAAAAATAGAGAAGAAAAATGAGAGAGAGAGAGAGAGAGAGAGAGAGAGAAGTCTTTGTGGGAAAAGATCAAGCTACAGCCAAAATGAATGCAGCAGTAATAATAAACGGAGGCATCTGATTCTAAAAGCTGTGTCAACGACTCACATATAAATTCCAGTTCAGACGACAAGCAACTCTAGAAGGCGAAACCTGAGAAAGACACACCTGAATTAATCGTCCCTCAAGACTTCCAGAGATAGATGCTTCTAAAATACGCTGGTAAACTTCTACAAACAAGTATATACACTGTAAGAGTGCCTTCACCTTCCTTATGCATATGCAATAACAGGTCTTGTACAGACGCCCAAATGCAAATATGCAGGGACCCGCTTCCCTTATAAACACACTGACGTTACCAGTGGACCAAACCGGACGTCAGAGAATCCTGACACAGAACAAACAGAGAAACTGACTGGCAGAAATGTCTCGGAGACTCTCAAGTTCTAGTTTGACGGTCCGTGGTGTTTTAATGGCATTTAGTGCTACGGCTGAAATACTTCGGTTTTAAATATATATGTATATATATATATGTGTATATATATATACAATATATATATATATATATATATAATTTGTATGTATATACACAAATATATATATATATATATATATAATATATACATATATATATACATATATATATATATATATATATAATTTGTATATATATACACAAATATATATGTATAATATATATACTATATATAATATATATAGTATATATATATTATACATATATATACATATATATATATATATATATATATATATATATATATATATATATATATATATATATATATATATATATATATATATATATATATATATATATATATATATAACATCTAAAAATTAACATCAAATTCACAATCATCCAAAACATTTCTATCAAGTGATTTTCATTTTAATTTCGTCTGCAACATATCAGTGTTTTTCCGAAGCTAAGCTGCGATCTCGTCTGTAACAAATGGAAAACCCTATCAAAAAAAAAAAAAAAGCAGACAATACGAAGACGGAAAAAAAACAAAAACGGAAAAAGTTTTAATTTGCTGCTATCATAAACAGCATCTCCTCCATAAAAGGTTGACAGCTATCCCCCATCAACCCTCCGCCTAACAATTGAAAATGAAACAATGAAACTTTTGTTTTTTTCTCTCTCTCTTTTTTTTAAGACAATTTCATGGACGTCGAGCCGTTATCTCAAATGAACATGCAATGGCTACGCGTCGACGTCAGTGATACTGGTAAATCATGGAGCTAAATTTTAGCCTGACAGGAAAAAATAAAATTCCATTCATAAAACAAACAATGTGCACTTTTATCAAAAGCGATTTTACAAGGCATACGGAGGAAAACAGGCCTTTTTATGTATATACAGAAGGGTTGCATATCTATCACAAGCCATCTCCTCCAAGATATAAGAAAATTCTGAAGTGTTACCACGAAAACTATCATCATATCCGAGTTATAAAAATAAGAGAGACCGGATTATTAGTGTTGTTTCCCAAAGCACAGAACAAATAATAGATTTTGCGGGTACATGAGAGAGTTATGAGCGCGGTCCATGTACGCAAGGTCTATTTTAGATAGAATCTGAGTCTTCATTAGTTTTCCAACTAAGGCACGAATAAATTTCGAATCTTCGCGCCATCGCTACCTATATGTTAGAGCTGCTCTATGTCCCGTGATGATATTCCTTTGCCAAAGAAATAAAGTACTACTTAGTTCTCTTGCGCCATAAAATATCAAGACATAGCGCCTAGTCTTACTGGGTTCTAGGGGGTATATCTGCCTCACCATGTTTTCGTGTAATATGAATTAAAAGAATTATGATCATTTCTAATCAATCCATATAAGTTTACGGAAATGACTTATGTCCTTATAATGTTTGTAACCTTCTCACCTCACAATCATTCCTAAAAATTAATGGTATAAAAAATATCAACTAAAAAAAAGACCACTACTTAAGAAGGACTCGTTTGCCAGACAAGAAAAAAAATCAAGAATTATGAAGAACTGCCTATGCCTAATAAACCAAAATTTAAAGGATAGTTGTGCTAGAGTACATTAACCCTAGCAAATGAGATAGGAAAAAAAGCCTAGCTTCAAAGAAAAAAGCTTACATGTACGTTTAACCACCCTAATCATAAAATCTCCTTGTAAGCTACATGTTTTATTCAATAGCCCTATGACCCATCACCATTTTATAAAGAGCATCACCGCGTCCACCCTAAACACATTTCGATTCTGATTGTTTTCCTGTCCGCTGAGACTGAGTGATATATTCGACTTGGCGGCATCGGCTGGGACTGATATACGCTGCTGTTGACTTATGACTTATCAGATCTGACACTTTATAACCATCGAAATCTTGAGGCAAGGGTTGCGGTCAATTCTTTTGGCCATAGGTCCCTTCGCTTCCGCGAGTAATCGAGTACTCGACGACTGGTATCACTCTAGGTGTGGAAACTCTTTGAATATAAATGAAGAGGCGTCAGTCAGTTTCTTAACAAGCGATCAACATTTGAATTTTATTAAGGGAGACTCCGAACACACAAAAACTAAACGCACATGATTTGCGTGTTGAAGACTGATTCAGTCAAGGCCGCTCGGTTTGAGTATCTAATATTTTAAAACAGCTACAGAAGCACTTAAACAATTCCACCTTATTCAATTAGGCTACACTGTGTAGGCGCTTCGGTAGACAAACGTTAAATCGGAAGTGAATATCATTAGTATAATTACATGTCCATTTACATAAGTATTTAATGTTTATTTTCATATTTTTTCCATTTTCACTTTCAAAACATAAAAAAGGCGACTACAATCTCTGGCATTATTTTCTGTATTCACATCATATTCAACAAATCAACAAATGCCAATCTCATAGAAAGAACGCCGTAACAGAGACGAAAGCGGAACTTACAAGAGTTATACAACGCTCATTCTGTCACAGCTGTCGCGGATAAAAATGATTTCACCACCCGCCCGGAAGAGTCGTATCGATGACGTTGGCCGTC
>NC_089793.1:34709451-34716951 GCF_040412425.1 Macrobrachium rosenbergii | reverse complement strand
TGTGTGTGTGTGTGTGTGTGTGTTTATGTGTATGTGTATGCATGTATGTGTATATATATACATATATATATATACATATATGTATATGTATATCTATATATATGTATGTAAGTATAGGACAAAACTGAAATTACCTAAAAAAAATATGTTTTGTAAAAGCAGTCTTATTATTTATAACTCACAACTTTTCATCGAGTAAGATACTTAATCTTTCCCAAGTGCATAGTTAATGGAACCCTTAAGAACTCGATATGCCATGCATCATGTAATGAGATAGGGTAGCCTCTCATGGAAGGCAAATTATATCAATTCAAGTTGCTGCGTTGCTGAGTTCCTATCTTTTATCATTTTAAGCAATCATGAGTCATGATAGATAATCAAATTATTTAATAAAAAAGATTACGATTAAACAATAAACAATGAATTTCCTCAATGAAGTGTGGCATTACACCACGTGTTTGAAATATACTCTCGTTCACGAGTACTAAAAACACCATGAAACTGGAATATCACGAAACAGAGAGCACGAATACAGGAATTACGCCAAAAATGAAATCCATATGATACAAGAACTGTATAAATAATATGTGAAATATGCGCTAATTTTGGGAAATATACAACGCCGAGTTAGGGAAGCAGCTGATAATTCACAAAGGAGGACTTGTACTCATATCTAGTTTCTCGTTGGTGAATGGGAAATTCCACTCTATTTGAAATTCTATTTGCCCACCCATTCCCCGCCCACTTATCTTCCCCTTCTCACCCACGTCTTTATCATCTAACTAGCCGGCGTATCACGCGGGGAGGGAGTCTATTGTGACTATTGAAGAATCTCACCCTGCAACAAAACGCCGCTAATTCGGCCCTCAAAAGGCTTATCCACCGGCCTTCCGCGCCCTTTTGTGTTTACCTTTCAATCAGTCGATTTAACTGCCCCTTAACATTGACAAGGCTCAGCTGTACGGGAGATAAATGTGAAGACCTTCTCCGTGAAATATTTCTTGTCCATCTGCTGTCTGTCAGTCTCTGTGATTAATGATAGATTTTCTCTTGCTCAATATTGTGAGGTGAGAAATATTTTTAAAATACACGCCGAAACAGAGAGAGAGAGAGAGAGAGAGAGAGAGAGAGAGAGAGAGAGATGGGATTATACTCATTAATGACACATTCTGAAATCTAAAAATACTGTTCACCTGAAACTCTAATTATGGCAGTTGTTATTTCGAACGAAAATACTTTTTCACTCTATTAAATGAATGCTCAGGATGTAAAAAAAAAAAAAAAAAAAAACTGTAAAATCATTGATGCGAACAACTGAAAATGTTAACAAGTTAACAACTGAGAGGGGCATACGCAAATTTTTGAGTTATTGCCCAATGGAAAACATTCCAATGGTGTAATATTGTAACTCGAAAGTATAAAGTACATATACAGCAGAATCTTTTGAATTACAATATAACAAAACCAAAGAAAATTATCATTAATAAATTACTAATCTATTCATACATAAATAACCTAATGCATCAAAGGGTTAAAATACCCACATGGCATGTATTAATTCCTAGAATATCTTAAGAGAAAATTGTAAAACGGAGTTTTCTAATTAGGTAATAATAAGTTTCCAGTAAGTTATTGTAATTACAGCAAAACAAATTTTCATGATTCAGTCAATAAATAAACTGCGTCGAAAACACAGATATGCCGTTTTAATTCGTTGTTTATTTCGACGCAGAAGTTGAGGGCGTCAATGGTCACAATGGTCGTAAAAGTCACATTAGTTATAATGAAGCTAGAGAGAGAGAGAGAGAGAGAGAGAGAGAGAGAGAGAGAGAGAGAGAGAGAGAGAGAACTAAGGACACGTTACTCTGTGAAAACATTTGCTAATTACTCGTTTAAAAAACTCCATCTTTCCCATTAACAATGAGCATTTGCGGGTGTAATATGAAGAAGGAAGGAAAAAGAATGGCAGTAACCAATACGTACTTATAATCAGGAATCCGTTAACTTTACTGCATCAGTGCGTTAATAATAATAATAATAATAATAATAATAATAATAATAATAATAATAATAATAATAATAATAATGCTGAAGCAGGTAGTGGTCGCAGAGGCAGGTGGCAGTATAAAAATGTTGGTCGTATTACAAAACTGAAATCGAAAAGTTAGCAAGAGTGAGAGTAGATTACTAATGATGTTATATATATATATATATATATATATATATATATATATATATATATATATATATATATATATATATATATATATATATTTATATATATATATATTTCACATACACATGGGATATTTTCTTTTAATATTCCCGAATATTTGTCCAAACATCATTTAATATCCAGTTCACTGTACCTTAGAATAACTGACACCTATATATATATATATATATATATATATATATATATATATATATATATATATATATATATATATATATATATATATATATATATATATATACATAATTGATATACACACACACACACACACACACACACACACACACACACATATATATATATATATATATATATATATATATATATACATACATATATATTGCCTTTTACTGTAATTCTATGACTAAGGTCCTGAGCAATACCGAGAATAACAATAGATACAAAAAGTTAAATCTAGTAGAAAACACTGGATCACCATATGAATAATTTTACCATAATAACCGATGTAGACATAGCTGATTCATATAAATGAATAATACCAATCATAATTTTCTGACACTATAACCTTATTTCAAAATCTATCGCGATCTCTTTATAATCGATATTTAAAAGCGAACTGTGTAACTAGAAGAATAAACAACACGCCCTCCTAGATTTACCCCTCAATTATTTCCATTCAGTTCATGGGTGAGTAAATGCACGTCTTCAGTAAAAGGAGGTAATTGCATGAATGGAAAGCAGCTACATGACCTTTACACGAAGGCCAAAGCAAATGCAAATTTCATCTTCCATAAAAGCCACGACGGTGGCAGACTAAACCGATTCATATGAAGACTGAAAAAAAAAAAACATTCAAAACATGAATGTATATTAGCGTCTACTTGCAAGGTCTTTCCTAAACAAAGAAATATATATAATGGGAAAACCTGTTCTCCTGAAACAGCCATATACAACAGAAACCGGTCCCCTTCTGAGACCTTATCAAGCACAGGAGATAAGCAACTGCAACTTCTTCTGACTTGGGTCAGGCACTCGTCTGTCGTGTAAGGTGCACCCCAAGTAGGGTCCACTCAATGAGATTAAATATCTAGATTCGGGCAAATTTAGCCCTTCACCGGGCATAGCAGATGCTATAAAATCTCGTTAATGGCTGCTAGAACACCAGACGGAGCCATAATGAGCGCAATTGTTTTCTTTTAAGTGACATTTATACGACAGCTCTTGCTATACTAGAGTCGGGTCTGCCACGAAAGACTGAAATGTGGGGTTTCCACTGCAGGGCTTGCGCGCTGTTAAATCATTTCGTCCTGATTTGCATTTTATTACTTCTACAGGAAAACAGGTACACTTCGCACTCTTCTGGGAGCGATGCCCTCATTTGTATTTGTATGAAAGCAAATTTTCTCGCATGCATGAGTCTGTTGTTAGCATACACAAGTGGCATTTTAACAGGCTAACAAATTTCGAGTATGCAAATCAAACTTGGACGACAATTTTCTCATGAAACTTGAAAATCTCCATTACTGATGCGAGTATATGTTAATTATCTAATTCCTTTGATTGAACAATTACCTTATCATCATTAGCTCCAAAAACGCAGTTAAAAGCTAGTTATGATTTTACCCGGGTATGTTTGCCTGTGTGGTGTGCATGTATGCAGGATGCCTCATAAACGGCAGAAAAAAAATTTATGCATCTGGGTAAAAACAGTCTTAGGTGACCCCTCTTAAGATGAATAACTTGGTCAAGAATCAACGATGTATCATTATGGAATTTTCTGGCCCATTATTCATTCAAATATTTAGTATTGATTTAATCACAAAAACTGAAACTTAAAGGAGGTATGTTCGTTACTGAATAATAATAATAATAATAATAATAATAATAATAATAATAATAATAATAATAATAATAATTATTATTATTATGTGTATTATTATTATTATTATTATTAATATTATATATTCTTAACAGAGTCCTTATAGGATAACCGTGGAAAACCGTGCAAGGAGCACATTAGAGGCAAAATTCAATATCGGAGAAAAATTAATTAATAGGAGGAATAGGAACACGAACGTGAAATAAAAAAATTAATAAATATAAAAACAATAGAAATAGACAGTCCTTTCTGTCAAACAAATAGTATTATATATATATATATATATATATAATATATATATATATATATATATATATATATATATATATATATATATATATATATATATATATATATATACTGTATATATATATATAATATATATATATTTCATATATATATATTTAATATATATATATATATATATATATATATATATATATATATATATATATATATATATATATACTATATAACTATATATATACATTTGTGTGTATAATATAATATACGGAGAATGGTGAAAATTCAGTATAACTATTCAAGATTTATAATGAGGCACATCAATAACGGACCTGGCACATGGAACATAAGAGAGTGAGAGCAATGTGCTTTTCCGCATGTAAGAAAACCTCGCCAGTTCCGGGAATGCGGGCACTAACATGAATTCATTATCAAGAACGAGAATACCCCTGAACATCAACCACCACACTTATGTATGTACGATAACCATTATAATTCATATCACAGTAACGGGTACGAAAAGTCGCATCTTAAAAACTGGCTGACGCAAAAGGTGCGGTTTACGCCAAAGATGAATATGAGTACCCCGTGAGAAGATATTTAATAGCAGTTTTAAGTCGCTCACTGACATTCATATGTTTCTACAGGTGTCTGCCAGAGCGTAAATCGAAGTACTGAAATGATGAGTACGAACTCATAATCAGTTTTTTCCTCTGGCTAAGGTTAATTTGCCCCTTCCTTGTTCAGTTAACGGGTTTACTATTTAGGTCAAAACAGTAATTTTGCCAATTTTCGCTTCTTGTCACAGCTTCAAGTGCAATTCCGTCATTAATTCATATTTCAATACGACAGATCACAAAAAAATATATTGACTCTAAGTACACTACCGATAAAATCAGTAACCACAATGGTCCTCGCTTATGAATAAATAAATTCTTGAGGATATGCTTAAGTCTGACATCAAGGAACAGTCTATTTTCAAGTTGAAGTAAAAACTACATGTCGGTACGATAAAAGCTGAATTATCAGAAACCATTTTATTTTTCAAAGCTAACAACTTTGTGCAGGACACTGAAGCCCAGAGGAAATGCCATAAAGCATATGTTCTTTCATACCTTAAAACTTGATAAAACAATAAGTAACTGATAAAGAGATCTGAATAATCTATACCAAATACCAAACCTAAGAAAGATTTGTACTGGCTTCAGGTGCGTAGGTAGATCGGGGGTACTCATGTGCCTCGAGTGTCGGGTTTACTGCTCGTAAAAAACGAAAAAAAAGGGGGAAAAATTACAACGTTCGTTAAAAATTTCTAGCAAGAGCAGTGATTTCTGTCCCGTTCAGAGAGATCAAAGATAGTTGTTCAAAGATAGTTTTTCAAAGATAGTTGTCCACAAGGCCAGAGAACAATCAGATACCTGAGATTCTTTTGACATTGTAAGAATTTCTGGCTCTTCTTTTGAAGCAAATTGCTGTTCATTCGTATTGAAGGTTCAATGACCCTCTCTCTCTTTCTCTCACTGTAAGGGAACTCCGGAAATTTATTCTTTCTCCGTTATCCTATAACTTGTAATTGTCTCTTAACCTACAAGAAGTGTTTCTAATCGTGACCATCTGTCATAAAGTTTTATATATTATAGCAAATACAGCAATCACAGCAAGTCTTTGTACTATATACACGTAATAAATTCCAACCACGATACCACTGTACGAATCTGATTTTTTTTTTCTTCATAACAATTTGATGGCAAAAAATGACCTGCTTACCTTTTAAATTGACACTTATAATTTGACCATCTCTCAATATTTATTCTTATTATTCATAGGTTTTCATGAAATGAAAATATTTCCTATAAAACTACAGAAATTGTACAAATTTACAAAGTATACAACAATAATATCATCCGGAGAATTGATGACCTCAGCTTTCACGTTTTTTAAAAGAGCAAGCGCACGTGCACTGTATGTATGTATGTATGTATGAATGAATGTATGTAAAGACAACCTGAGAGAGAGAGAGAGAGAGAGAGAGAGAGAGAGAGAGAGAGAGACTAGTTTTTCAAAGAGAAGGCCGCGCTAACTAAATAAGGTTAATTCTATCAGCAAATAAAGATAACGCAAGTATAACATAAATTAATGACTCACCACGTAGCGCTATCGACACCTTCAAGATAAGGGAGTTGCAAAAGTTACCCCTGAAATCTGGTGGCTGCCGATGAGCGATTTTTACTGCTCATTTCGGCGTTAAGCTGCGCATTAACGTCATTTGCTAATTTCGATGGGATTTCGATTTGATGAGCATGAACCCCTCTCTACTGCTGACTTACTTATATATTTTGGGGAGGATACGGTGGTACATGAGATGGGCGCGAGGGTTAATGGATAGGGTCGTATATTAGAAGCGATGCTAATATCCAATCACTTATAGGGCCATAAGCGACAGAGCACAAAGAAAACAATATAAAATCATATATATATATATATATATATATATATATATATATATATAGAGAGAGAGAGAGAGAGAGAGAGAGAGAGAGTAGAGAGAGAGAGAGAGAGAGAGAGAGAAATGAACAAGTACGTGCGTAAGAAAGGAATGTGAAAATGCCCATCAATGCAAGGACCTATATTCAAATCCAATCGGGACTAGAAGCTTAGTAATAAAGACGTCTGGCAGAACTAAACCGAGTGTTGTCTCATCCTTCTTTATTCAACAGACAAATGATTGAGTATCTCTCTCTCTCTCTCTCTCTCTCTCTCTCTCTCACACACACCGAAACACAGAACGCTAGATGCACCATCTCCAAATGATAGTAATGTTAAGCGTCTGATACCCTGCCCCCAATCCTCCTATCCCCAACCTCCAACCCTCCAACCCCAACTCCCAAGCCTCCAACTCTCCAACCCCAAGCATCTTCCCTGATCGTTTAGTGTGATAACAGACGAGAGTTATGGCAGTAACACTATACACCCCTATAACCCCCTCCACCCATCCTCACACTGCTTTCCCCCTTCCATATTACTCCAACACCCACCCACCCCCCTTCACCTCGCACTTGCCTCTTCATTGCATCTCCAACACGATGGAAAAATAAAACAAAAAATATAAAAAAAAGGAGGAAAAGTAACGAGATACGTGATGATTGCAAAAGGGCCGAAGAGGAGAAGAATTAATGGAGGC
>NC_089793.1:34681951-34689451 GCF_040412425.1 Macrobrachium rosenbergii | reverse complement strand
CAATACACGATGACATCTGTGCCAGTTAATCATTATTCGCGTTAACATCCTCAACTCTGGCAAAATGCCAATCAACATCCCTTCAGGTTTGATGAATGACATCCCTTAAAACTCAGGAACTCCACATGTGCACCTCTGCCAACACCCCTGATCAGAATTCAACAACCTTTCCAGCCAGTCTGCTTTAATGTTTACACATATTTCCGAACACCTTCGTTTGAGATGTATGGATGTCGTACATATTATGGATCTTGAGACAGAAGGTGGTGTGTCCTTTTAGGATGATGATGTAACACTCTGTAAAAAAAAATTTTATAGAAGACTAAAACCGAACTTTAAAAATGTATTAAGAAAGGAGCAAACGGACTGACAACGCAAAATTTACCCTAGGTGACTTTATCCTAAAAATAATAACTTAAAAAGTCCATAAGACTTGTTAAGTAATCTTGGGCGGAAGTTCAATTCCCCTGGCCGGCTGGTGAAGAGTTAGAGGAATTTATTTCTGGTGATAGAAATTCATTTCTCGCTATAATGTGGTTCGGATTCCACAATAAGCTGTAGGTCCCGTTGCTAAGTAACCAATTGGTTCTTAGCCACGTAAAATAAGTCTAATCCTTCGGGCCAGCCCTAGGAGAGCTGTTAATCAGCTCAGTGGTCTGGTAAAACTAAGGTATACTTAACTTTTAACATCACGTACAGGAAGCGGCCAAAATTGCCTCCCATACAGCCAGCATTTCAATAACTTTATTAATGCACAACCAAGTCGACGAGGAGGGTAATAATGCGCTGAACAAACAATAAAGCAATTCTAATTTGTAACTCTAATAAAAGTAAACAACTTCAATAACAAGTAGAAACAAGAGCCTCAAAATTCGCAAACTCTCCCTGGGGGTTGTCGCAGTTATCAGCGTTCCCGTCATCACAATGTAAACTTGATATTCTTTTTGACGGTGAGCGCACCAGCGCCGTCGCTCAAGCCAAAAGAACATTAATCATTAACATTAAGATGAAACAGCAATGCATTTGGAAAAAAGGAAATCGTTTAATTATGTAAACCAAACACACACATACATACATACATACACACACACACACACACACACACACACACACACACACACACACACATATATATATATATATATATATATATATATATATATATATATATATATATATATATATATATATATATATATATATATATATATAATCACACACAAATGCCCTTTCCTTCATAGGAGATGGCTGCAGAGGGTGTTAGCCTTCCGAATCTATGCAAGCCTTTTGAGGAGGATTTTTTAAAAATTTCATGCCCTTTATCTGGCTGGACAGCAACCCACAAATGTTGATTAGCCACCAGGTAATCATTCAATTCACAAACGAACACGAGTACATTATGTTTTTTTTTTAATAAATCAAATAATCTTTTAAGGAAGCTAATCAACGTACGTTTACCCCGTGGAATCTAACTGCGCTGGTGAAGCGAAGTCAATAATTACTCAGATGAAGTGAGTAAGCATGCATGTGCGTATATTTCGTATGTATGTACTTGAACAGGAGAAAAAAGCAGCAGCAAAAGACCAAGGACGAAATGAGAAAAGAACACCACACCGCAGGAAGTGCGTATAACGTTAAAATATTATACCCACCAATCGAGACGATCAAGATATAACGCGACTCTAATTGGATGCGACCAAGACGTACCTAGAATACAATGCGCTGAGAGGTGACTGGCTACTTGCTTTTTATTTCTTCTGGTTACCAAGTCCTATCATGAAATCGGATCAGTATTAATCTCCTTAAAAAGTCAGTAATGAGAGAAAGATGAACATTAAAGTCAGAGTTTTCCGCCGGTAAGAATGTAAATAATGTACAGTATATCTTGTTAATAATAATGATTTACAACCTATATTTCCTGTAGCGTGTGTAAATATATGCAGTATCCTAGACAGAATTTCAGCTCCTACACCACAATGGATATCATATTATGCTGCCGACAAACGCAGTGTTTGCCAGTAACTGCTTATCCTCCGGTTTGTAGCATTTGAAACGCTTTTATGCGCTACTTGACCGATGAAAACGATAACACCGAACAGAAAACGGTAACGACTGAAGCATAAGATCGTACTAGTCCAACAACCTTCTACATGCCTCTCTCAGCTGAGGTTGAAAAGGAGATACAAGTCCTTCCCCACCGTCAACCCCAAACCCCTAATCCTCTACCCACCACCGCCCACCCCCAACTCCAACCCCTAAAAATCAAGTGAGTGAGAAGCTTGGATATCTCAAATTAGAAAGGAATATCACAGAATCTGCAATGAAACGTCATTTTTACAATTCCCTCCGGGAGGAAATTTTCATACCCTGAATAAGAATTTTAAAATCATCCCTCCTGGTTAAAACCCACAGAGAGAGGGAGAACCATATAAAGAGCTCCAGCGGACGGACACCCTTGGGAGTCATTCAATAAAAAAAAACTCTAAAATCACACTGGGTCCTCTTTGAAAAACCTGCAGATACGGACGGTCACTCCGGAACGGACAGCGGACGACGTACTGTAACATGCAGCGGTTGACTACAAACCCCGAAAATGATGGTGGCCGAGGATAAGGAAGCCATTAAAATCCACTGTTGGGAGGCACAGAACCACGGTGGTCCTAACGCCCACCCCTACACACTTTCATTTATAGTTTTTTTTTTGTTTTTGTTTTGATTGCATTTTCTTACTTTGATTTATTATTTTTTTGGGGGGAGGGTCCCGTTTTTTCATTTGTATAATTACATCAGAGTTCAGTAAATGGTGAGAAAAATTGGAAATTAATCTGTCAGGGAATCACGTTGGTCTTGCGCCCACTTTTATTTTTCTAGTAATTATTTTCTTGGCTGATTAATTATATGTCCAAGTTTAGCCTATTGCAATTATATTAATGCATCACTAGGCAAAGAAGCGTATAAGAAAAATATTCGGGCATTCATTTGGCGATTTTGCCCACCTTCCAATCCATTTATTATATTGTTTTCGGTCGTTACATCATCACTGAATTGCGTATATACTGAAAATATATTTCATCAATGAAATGAGTATATAATGAAAACATCCTTCAGGAGTTGATGTCCTCAATCTTTCCTCAATAAATTTCTAATACTTTGCAATCTACTTGCATGTTTTTCACGTTTACCTACGAAGGTCAAAGGAGTTCATTCATGTACCCAAACAATACAATTAGAAAACGAATTGAACAAAACAAGAAGTCTGTTTTGAAGTTTTTCTGAACGAATACTTTATCGTTTCCTTCATATAAAATTGGAGCGGATCCAAAACGTACACAGAAAACTACGAAAAATAAACCAATAATAATAATAATAATAATAACAATAATAATACTTTTTCATTATTAATTGATAAAATAAATTACGGTAAAGCAGAATAGAAAAACTCTCTTCTCTTTCTATGTTGTCGCAAGTATAAAAGTTAAAAAAAGAGCAATTTAATTCATATCAGGTATATAATTCAGTAAACAGAATGTATTTTTCTTCATTTCTAAATAAATAAAAAGTTTGAAATCATTTTCACTAATCGGAACGTCGAAAACTTTTCCATGTCTTTTTTTTCTCAAATCACCCGTCATGGAGGAAAAAAGTCAAAATCACCCATCACTGTTTGCCTAGTTCTTGATCTCACGCAGTTGCATACAATTCGTGGACGAAATGTTTACAGATCTGTCAGGCAGTGACTTCGCTCGATCAGTTGAGGAAGGTGGCCCGGGCCAGCATTTTGGGGAACTTTAAACACGGATGTCTATGTAAATCGCGATGTACGAATCGCAAATAAGGTTTATCATAGCAGTCTGACGTTAGCTGATGGTATGCTGCTGGGAGAGGTAGAATCTCAAATTTGTGAAGTTGCAATTCGTTGCTTTGTATGGTTGCAATAATTTGTTCTGGAAACATTTGTGTCAACATTTAATTACCGCTGCGTGAACTGCCCTGTTCCTTTAAATCCATCCTTTAAGCTGATCGGCGTCATGGAAATGTTAAGTTTATATTCCCTTTACATATTTAGGAATTGTTTAACTACAGTATATTTATTGTGGACAGAATATCTCACCGACATTTTTTTTTTTTTTTTTTTTTTTACAATTTCAGTAGTAGTACTGGCTTATAACTTTGCCTATCATCAATACCCCATAATGAAAAACAGTGTTCGCACTGATAAAATCACGGTACAGGCTAATACCATTTCACTTTTCATTATAACCAGTCATCATCCCTCGAGCAATGATATATGGATGACACGATGAAATTGAGAGAGAGAGAGAGAGAGAGAGAGAGAGAGAGAGAGATACAAAAACATGAACGTTTGAAAGTATTTATCTCGCTACATTTTGAAAGCGAACAACCTGACCGAGAGAGTAGCCGTGACGACATATCTAACCTCTGCATCGCCATGAAGCCACATACGAGTATGCCCTTTGTCGTAACTGGGGATTCGCGAAAAAAGTATATACTCGAGAAGACCACGGTCTCGATGTGCTCAATAAGATCACGCTCTCCACGTGCTCAAAAAGACTATGCTCTTGACATGCTCTAAAAGACCACGGTCTCGACGTGCTCAATAATATTATTCTTTCGACGTGCTCAAAAAGACCACGCTCTAGACGTGCTAAAAAATATCACGCTCTAGAAGTGCTAAAAAAGACCATGCTCTAGAAGTGCTAAAAAGACCACGCTCTAAACGTGCTCAAAAAGACGTTCTAGACGTGCTTAAAAAGACCATGCTCTAGAAGTGCTCAAAAAGACCACGCTCTAGACGTGCTCAAAAAGACCACGCTCTAGACGTGCTCAAAAAGATCACGCTCTAGACGTGCTTAAAAAGACCATGCTCTAGAAGTGCTAAAAAGACCACGCTCTAGACGTGCTCAAAAAGACGCTCTAGACGTGCTTAAAAAGACCATTCTCTAGACGTGCTCAAAAAGACCACGCTCTAGACGTGCTCAAAAAGACCACGCTCTAGACGTGCTCAAAAAGATCACGCTCTAGACGTGCTTAAAGAGACCATGCTCTAGAAGTGGTAAAAGAGACCACGCTCTAGACGTGCTCAAAAAGATCACGCTCTAGACGTGCTTAAAAAGACCATGCTCTAGAAGTGCTAAAAAGACCACGCTCTAGACGTGCTCGAAAAGACGCTCTAGACGTGCTCAAAAATGCCACGCTCTAGACGTGCTCACAAAGACCATACTCTGGATGTTCTAAAAACACCACATAGCCTACTCAGCGGTGATAATGAAAAATAACGAAATAAAAAAAAAAAGTCAATAAAGTTAGGGCGAAATAGATAAAAGAGATAAAGTAAAGCTTGGGACAAGGAGGAAAAAAAAAAAAAAATACCCCGCTCCCGCCCCCACTCCTTGAAGGTCATCCCTTCCGACAGAGATATGAAAGTAACTGACGCCACAGCGTCGCCTCTTAACTCTATCTCACAAGTTACACCTCCTCGTTCAAAGTCTAATCGTGATGACTTGCCCATATATAGCTAACTTTTCTTCTGACTGTACCCTGGCATGTTCCAGTTAATCTTAATGTTTTTGTCTGTCTATTACAAGTTTGAGTAATGTCGTGAGCTCCTTGTGTTCATTTTATATTTACGCTGTTCGTTTTATATTTACATTTTGCAATTAAAATGAAAGAAATGGATGTCTAAGGCATCGAACCGAGTTATCTGAGAACTGCAAAAAATTGAATAAATAAAAATACAAAAATGGGACTTTTATTCCTTTTCACTTCATCTTTATTGTTATCCAACTGAGGAAATATCACTTGATAACCATTTAAGATATTCTATTACTTCATGATACTTAACTGTTCCCTAAAACCGGAACAGTTTACCTTTGTTAAACATACTGTCGTTTTAAAACTTCATTCAGCGGGAATTGAAAGTCAACATCGATTAGACAGTACTAATGGCTCATGCATTATGCATCTGTTGCAGGTGACAGGGCATTAAAGCTCATCTGGAGGGAGGAATTATAAAGCTAATGAAGGTTTTCGTGATTTTTGTAATTTTGAGTTTTTGCTAAACTGACGCGTATGAGAAACATTAAAATTTAAAGGCCGAGGTCGACGGGACTGAAAACCTAATGTCTAAATATAGTCCGGGCCCAATGATTATACGGCGGACGAAGGGGAAAGGATAAAATTCAGACTTAACTCTAAATTAACAGCCCCGCTTCTTGGAATATGGATGATTATGGGAAATGGAAAACAGAGACTGAGAGAATTTCGAACCTTGACATCAGAAACAAAAGAACTACTAAATCAATGTGAAAAGTGGTGGCCTGATGGGTGTTACGAGGTCTCTTCAGTGGTGGAGGGACTCTTTCTCGATTCTATGGAAGAAAAACGGAGTACAATATAGTCCAAAATGTTCCCACATGAGAAAGTCAGTAGAGAACGAGGGTCTAGAGAAGAAGGATGGGCAGAGTCATTGATTCGCCAAATATAATCCTGCCGATAAGGGGATATAAAAAAAGCTTCCCCAGGTATAAGAACAACATTCCAAACAGGATTAAGTAAATGAGCTATGACAGCTAAACAGAAGACTGAACATTTAAACGGAGATTCAACTATTATCAACCATGCTGATAAAAGGAGATGAAGAATAAAAAACAAGTAGGAAACTAGAGCGTCCAAAGGGCAAGGCTGAGCATTACAATTTTCTAATTTTCAAGAATTCACTAAGAATGCTCAAGAGTTACATTCCTATTTCCCATAGAATCTAACCATTTTTTGCTGGTTGTAACCTCCTTGTAGCAGGTAATAAATAGGAGGAAAGAAGTATGTGACAGAATAAAGTCATGAGGAACACAAAATGCAGATGGGGGTATAAGTGCTGCAATGGAAGTATCAACGTTTATCAAAAAGTTCAAGAAAAGATTGAAAATGCAAAAGAAATAACACTTCTCCGCGGAGGGTACACTAATGCAGCCCTATGAAAATTTACTAAATGACTGTACAGAGATCACAATATTGGCACAAAGAGAATTTCCAAAGTTGCTAAAAATGATAGGAAATAACGTCCCTAGTGACTATAGCAATGCAAACACTCTATTCTTGATCTGAAAACAAAGTCAGAGGTCAGTAATAATTTTTGTCTGGTAAAATGAGTTAAAAGTTTTAATCTTTTGGCAACAGAAAAAACTTGAGTTATGTGATTATAATTTTCCAGGAATAGTGATTTAACTTTTATTTAGTTTCGTTGAAATGGGGTATGTTTCCAAGAGAAGGAGTGAAGAAATTAACAGTTCAAGGACAAACACAACGCAAAGCACGAGGACAAGTTTATTCTAATATAGGTGAGAATATTAGATTTGAGAGAAATATTGTAAGAGGTTAAGATGCAATGGAACAGATAAGCGAAAACTTCACTGAGAAATGAAAACTGGATAAAGTGGTTTTTCATGAAAAGAATAACCCGAATTCAGATATATCCCGCTGGAA
>NC_089793.1:34671951-34676951 GCF_040412425.1 Macrobrachium rosenbergii | reverse complement strand
ACTGACATGAGTAAACGAATTTGTTTTTGAAATACCGATCATAAGGTCAAGAGATCAACGACCATCCATTGTAACTTGATGGTGAACATATATGGCTAACATGAAATAGTTTTAGGAAATCAGATGAAATTCCTTTCATACAATATCACTGCTACCTTTGCAGCTACAGCTCTTTGTCATATGTAACATATAGAATTCCCTCTAAAATTACGATGCCAAATTATTCAGCCACTGTCTGCAAGCCATCCCAGCAACGAACGACAAAAACAAAAATCCCAATCATCCTCAATGTGATAAACTGCATCATGCTTTATCTCGGCATTCATCTGGTAAAATAGGACTTCACCTTTGTCAAGGGCCAGCTTGCAATGAATTGCCATTGATTTACAAACGGGAAACGTACACCGATGTCTACCCAATCTGGGCAGGGACCTTTTGTGGCGTTAGTCATACCTATGGGTATCCGCTGCGATCATTTTACCCTCACTTTTGCAACTAGTGACATCCTTATGAGGTCTACAGCTGCAAGATGACAGCTAAATGGAACCTATTATTCACAGCTAAATGGAAGCTATTATTCAGACTAAGGACTGCCGTGATAAGCTGCGCCCTTTTCCCACGAACTTGATCTCACTCCTCTTTATTTCGTTCTCGTTGAAAACCATTTTTTTTCAAACCGGATCAGACTTACCACCATATTTTTAAATTTATTCTCAGATTCTTGTTAAACATCAAAAGTATTGAATGCCTATGGGAACCATCAAATACAATATCGAACTAAGCAACACCCTGAGGTTCCCGTTTCGCCATCTTGGTCCCTAGGTAAATCCACCAAGTTTTATGAGGTGTGAGGAAGGAGGTTTAACTACCTGTGTCAGATGGTTTGTTGAAAAAACAAGCGGCAACTCATGATGCATAGTGGCTTCATTTTTTGCCTCTTAAGACGCCGGAAAATAAACATTTCCCTTGATATGTTTTATTGGGTAATAAAAAAAGAAAGGAAGGAATTTTCGTAACGGTCCCATTAGCTCAAAGTAATTTATTATACCTTTATAAATTATCAGTTACTTGACAAACGATATGAGTCTTTTCATGACAAAAACAAACTTACGCTGAATGTTTGTTTTTATCGCCAACGTTACTGCAATCAGTGGCAGAAGGAGGAAAATGATTGGTAATAGGATTTTCACTGCACAGTAGTCTAAATATCCTTCAAAACTGGAGTTTTGTTCTTAGCTACAGAAATTCTGATTTACAATTTTACACATACACACGTATTGTCCATACTCAAATCCTCAATACTCAACATTATATTCCTTCCTTGATTTTTTTAATAATATCAGTACAGAGTACAGGGGCTGCAAACTCCATGCCCCAAGTCCATCAATAACTTGCACACCACGCAGAATAGCAGGTATGCTATTATTTTTCTAAAATTCTACAGGTGAAAAAAATGACTACCACTGGTCTTAAGAGAATTTCCTCCTACCAACGTGTCCATAACCTTCCTTTGAAGCCCTTCTGCCTAGAGGTACATTATTATTATTATTATTATTATTATTATTATTATTATTATTATTATTATTATTATTATTATTATTATTATTATTCAGAACATGAGCCATATTCATATAAGAACAGACCCACTGACTTGAAATTTAAGCTTCCAAAGAAGGTAATGGGAAATACAGAAAGAAGAGATCAGTTATTAGAAAAGAAAAAAATAATTAAAAAACAAATTAACAAATTATTAAATGAATAGATAAAAATGTAAGGAAATTATTATATCTGCACCCCAAACCACTGGCACTCCCCAGGGCAGCAATGCTATGGTTGTACTACTTACTGCCATTTCAGTAAGAATCCACAGTAAATGTGGATCTGGCAATGTCAGCGGCATTGGCCTTACGCATTAGATGCTCACCCCCCATCGGTAACTTACTCAAGAGAAGAACAGCATTATTAAATCAGTGAATTATGTACCTGGTGATTTATGGAATGGTGGGTCGCAACCAAGATAGAAAATGCCACCAGGCTGGCAACCTCATCCCGAAAAGAGCTGCTGGAAATCGGTAGGCTAATACCCTCTTGAACAGATCCCCTACGGGGAAAGACGTCTATTCGAAATCTGTATGTTCATATACTGTATATGTGTGTGTGCATGTATTTATATACGAGCGTATACAATATGCATGCGTATGTAAAAGTACGCTTCAATTCGTAAACATAACCATACCAAATATATAAGAAAACGCACACACTTTTATAGTGATCATATTACTCATTCAATAAAGATCGGAGATAGGTAAAACGCACACTCAGAAGTAATGTAACAGAAAAAAATTGAGTGCCCATCGTAAATTCGGTGATCCCTGTATTTGCAAAGTAAATATCCATTCCATATAAGACTTTGAATGAGGGGGAAACACCCATAATTGGTGGCCAGACGTGGGTATATCATGAGTGTAATAAAGCGGTTAAATGTTGTTTTCTGAAGATGGTATCGCCAAACCCAGTCACCTACCGCTAGGTTTAACGTCTTGAGCTGCAGGACGAGGGGCGATGGGTTGATCCCAGATATCGGTACGAAACTACTGCATTAAAAGTGACCCCAGAGTGAGTTGGCTGATCCATAATGTTAAAACGAAAGTACTACAACAGGAGACCCTCAGAGGAATTGGTTCATTCAAAATGTTAAAAACGAAGAGCTTATTATTATTATTATTATTATTATTATCAAAATAGTTTAACCAAACCAATGAGATGATTATCAGCTCTCACAGGGCTGGCCCGAAGGATCTGAATGAAATACTACAAGAGCTCATGGGAATTGATTACCAGGGGAACTGGCTGACAAAAATAACGACAGTATTGCACTAAGAAACGCCTTGAAGGAGAATTGTTGATACAAGATGTTCAAGCGAAAGTGCTGCATTAAAAGAGGCTTCAGAAAATTGGTTAGAAGTTCTGTACCAAGAGAGGCCTCAGAAAATTGGTAAAAATTTCTGCACTGTCAGAAACTTCAGAAAACTGGTTGAAAGTGCTGCACCAAGAGAAGCCTTAGAAAAATTGTTGAAAGTGCAGCACTAATAGAAGCCTCAGAAAACTGGTTAAAAGTTCTGCACTAAGAGAGGCTTTAAAAAATTGGTTTAAAGTTCTGCACTAAGAGAGGCCTCAGAAAATCGGTAAAAACGTCAGCAATACGAGAGGCTTCAGAAAATTGGTTGAAAGTGCTGCACTAGGAGAAGCCTTAGCAAACTGGCTGAAAATGTAGTACTAGGAGAAGCCTCAGAAAAGTGGTTTAAGTTCTGCATTAGGAGACTACTCAAAAAATTGGTTACAAGTTCTGCACTAGGAGACTACTCAAAAAATTGGTTACAAGTTCTGCACTAGGATAGGCCTCAGAACATTGGATGGTAAAAGACGCTACAACGAAAGTACTGCAACAGAAAATTACTCAATAGAATAGGGTGATACAAGATCTTAAAATGCAATTACTGCACTAGATAACTGGTTGATACAACAAGAGGCCTCATAGGCGAACATGTTCATCCAAGAAGTTGAAAAGACAGTATTCGCAGATGGAGAAAGCTCAGACGGCGGTCTGGTTTATTAAAATATTTTAAAACAAATTATATTTAAGCTTTAATTTTCGTTAAAATGTTGATAGGGGCTGGATCATGTTTTGAAAATGCTGAACACCCAGTAATCTGATGATAAAAATTACCGATAAGTCACAGCGAAAGTCTCGGTGTACTAATGAAAGTGTCATCGAGGCTATTACAGAGAATGAAAATAAACACTTTAATTGCATAGCACTGATCACGCTCATCTGTTTACTTTTTCGTAACGGAGTTACATTTCAATATTTCTGTCACCAAGAGGATTAACTTGACTTACATTCATAATCACCAATGCCTCAGAGAGAGAGAGAGAGAGAGAGAGAGAGAGAGAGAGAGAGAGAGAGAGAGAGAGAGAGAGAGAATTATTTATGGATATGCATATATATGGTTGGCATGGTTCTTAGTACGCTGATTATACTCATTATTCACTTTCTCATTGCCATTTCGTTGTATTTTCAACATAACTTCTGAACTACTGAAAACAAGTAGCACTGTCTATATTCTTGCTTTGGCTCGTTAGGAAAATTCCACCAACTATTACAAACATACATTAATGACAGCAACTCATGTGATTATAATCATTATTGCAATGTATAAAATGGTGTTTGATTACACACAATTTATGACGGGCTCCAGTTAACACATCACAGGGTAAGAGGAATATTGGAATTCCCAAAAACGTGCTGAGTAATTGAAACGTGCAACTCGCGTAGGGATACTTGTACCCAACATGGGTAGGTCATAACATATGACAAGGATCGTAATTTGCTTGAAGTCTCTACATACGACAATAAACGTAATATAAAATCTAGATAATAAGAAAATTTCAAGGTTCGTAATTTGCCAGAAGAAGTCGCATATGACAATAAACAATGATAAAGAAGGTCGAAAAAAATATCAGTTCCTAATTTGACTTAAATTACTACGTCGAGATGGCTGAAGGATTTGGGATGAATTATGAGAGATTAAATTTTAACTAAACACAATAAATATACTTAAAAGTTCCTTGTCTTATCAAATTGAAAAGATTTAGCACTTCAAGAGAGAGGAAGGTGCTGATGAAAACCGTGTAATTTCATTTAATTGCTCAATTATTCACAATATACGGTTGCTGAATTGTTGGAAAGGTTTAATACCACAGTGCTGTTGATGAAAAATGTTTATACCTAAATTACGTATATAAATTTTTTTTATACAGACCACAATCTAGGTTTGATGAAGAAAAAATAAAAGGGAGAAGCAGGAGGAAGGGGAGGAAGAGACGAAGCAATGAAGACGAAGAGACCGTAAACAAAAGATAACAGTAGCGATTAGAAGACTCGTAAGAGGAAGAGGAGGAGGAGGAGGAGGAGGAGAAGGAAAATGGAACTACAGAGA
>NC_089793.1:34649451-34666951 GCF_040412425.1 Macrobrachium rosenbergii | reverse complement strand
TAATCGGTATTTTACCTTAGCCACATAAAGGGTTTGCTAAAAATGATGAATAATTAACTTACTCATTGCTAAAATGACGCAACTAGGGCAATATTCTCTGTTCCAGCATCACCATTTAGTGCACCTACTGTATTATAATGAATAATGGTTCATCCTCGTAGCCGTGGCAGCAACATCTGTAGTAGTAGTAGTAGCAGTAGTAGTAGTTCTCCTACTACAGCAATACAAGCAATCATAATGTACCATTCTAGCCTAAGGCCATTAAAATAGTATAATTAAACGAAAAAAAGCCAACAGCGAATTTACAACGCTATTTTTATCAAAGTCTGATATTAGTTGCGTGTTGGACTTGTCTCTTGACATTCGGATTTATGTCTGCCTCAAAAAAAAAAAAAAAAAAAAAAACCATGTTGATCGCACGCGAGGTCCTTCAATATCAGCATCATCATCATCATCATCAGCGCCGTCTATCGATAGTCTGCAAAACAAAACCCGTTTTCCGTTTTCTATGAGCAGAAGAGAAGACCTCATGGTAGGGGGGACTATTCAATATGAAGCCGGTGCGTTACCCGGTAGGAGAGAACACGCTAGGGGTCCCAGGCATCCTAATTACCAAGTACTCCTGCAGTTCGGTGTGCGTACCGTAGCCGTAACGCTTGCTTGGGCACCTGGGTACGGGCAACGCCCAACTGGTTAACAAATGGGCGGCGCTCAAAATGACTAGAGATTGCCGAAATATACGAGATGCAGATACATGAATTTAACTAGGAAAGAGAGGCGGAGGAGGAATCGAAATGGATAGGTGGCTTAAGAAGGATATGATGTTACTAACCATAGGGGACTCAAAACATGTTTAAGGTAGATAAAGAGTAAAGGATGATAAAGAATAAAGGACCGTTTAAATCATCCTGTTTAGACTACGCCTATAGCAGATAAGCCCTGCTGGTAACGCTCGGTAAACTTATCGTTACCCGTATTGTGTTTTAGGCAGTATTTCATGCCAAAAAGGAACGCATGATAGAAGGGAATGGACCTGCCTTATGATATATATAATCATTCTCTCTCTCTCTCTCTCTCTCTCTCTCTCTCTCTCTCTCTCCTCTCACACCAGGCAAAACATCCATTTATCCTATTTTCTCTTATGATTTTAACGTATCCTGTTCCTCCATCAAATTAAAACTAAGAACATAGAATGTAACAGCTAAAATAACTAATAAATCTGTGCATCAGTACTAGTACTAATATAACAAAATAATAATGAAGGCCAGGGATAATATTCAAATATAACACTCTCTCTGAATTACTGTTGTGTGATCATACCACATTTGATTTGTCTTAATGTCAACTTAAAGTTTAGGAAAAAAAATTACGATGTGCAAACGGGGAGAAATCGAATACTTAAGAAAGGCATAAAATGCACAACACTACAAAGCGCACACAAAAGAATTCGAAAAACTAAACAGTGCATAAAATTCACCGTAGCAGAGCGTGGTTTCGATCCACGGACCTCTGGGTTATGGGCCCAGCACGCTTCCACTGCGCCACTCTGCTGACGTAACGCCTCTTGCGGTTGCTTAGTTTAAATTAGACCGGCTGTGTGCCAGCATGCGCCCCTCTCTTCCTCAGGCAAGTGCGTTAAAGTGTTGAAGATGAAAGGCCTGATGCGGACTCTACTACCAATAGAGACGATGGGGTGTAGGGTTGAGGGCACTTTAAATATGGTAATTTTCTATGCTACTGTCAGGTGTTCAATATTTTAGTATATATATATATATATATATATATATATATATATATATATATATATATATATATATATATATATATATATATATATATATATATATATGATTATAATGATTATAATCTGACAAATTATTTATTTGTCTTATTTTGCCAAAACGAAGATTACAAGCTGGGTGTAAATCCTGACTTACTAAATAATGGCTTAGAAATAATGCCAAAACCAGTAAGGTTTTACAAACACAGTCTTCAATTTTCCTTGTGATAATGTATTAATATATATAGGATAATATATATATATATATATATATATATATATATATATATATATATATATTTTAACTTATAAGCCTTTTTTAAACCAAATATTTAACAATTGAGGCTGCCACCCATACGCCCAGTCCCAACAACGTCTGTCTTTCTTGGTTATCACCCATCCAAATAGCGACCAGACCAAAGATCAAACGGCAGGGGGTACAGCTCGGCTCTAGGTGTTAATCTTCCGGTTTTCTGGAATTCTTTTGTGATGCGGTTGCTGCGACCTTCAACAAAAAGCTAACCACCATGTACGTAAATAAGTGCAGCACTTTTCCTTTTCAAGTACATAATCTGGGCAAGTGGTAATTATAATGTTTACCTTTCCCAGTAAAAGTCGAGCACGCCTCATTGGTAAACCATGTCCACCACTAGGGATAATAGTTAAATAGTAATCTTATTGAAGGGTTTTTAATAACATGAAATTTTCATAATGGTCCATCATTTCGTTTTTGTGTGTATATATCCACTTTTGCTTTTATACAACTATTTCCGATAAAGCACCATCACTCCTAGGCTATATACACTAAATTACCTTTGTGCATTAAACCAAGTAATTAAAATAAACAAATTGCTGACAGTTCTGTATACAACTGGCGATTCAAATTTCTTTGAACTCACTCCAGTTAGAACGTTTACAAAAATACCTGCCTCTTTCTTATTATAACTTCTCTCATTTCGGCAAAATGAAAAAAAGGAAAACGCTTGAGAATACTGGTGAGATATTCAGTTATAAATCGTGAGCTTAATGGTCTCCGGCTGAAATTCTGACGGCTGTTTAAAACTTTAAATCAAGCAGCTGTCTCAAGAGCGACTACTGTAAAATAGTGGAGAGAATATTCGTCGGGTCTGCCATGCATTGTAGCATTTTCAAGGAGGGTTTGCAGGAGTCTGGGCGGAAGAATTTATAGAAAGATGTCGCCGATTTACGGTTTGATGATTAGATAACGCAGACCATATACTAGCAACAGTAAGAAACGCTACAGTAAAAGTTGTAATGATACGTTTATTTTAAAGATTTCGGTATTAGTAGAAGAGTCAGTACTGACGCGCGTTGTAATCTCTAAGACAGTATATACTCTACCTGATTTCTGTATTTGCATATGGGCTCTAGCTGAAAAAATAATTTCTTTATCATCATAATTATTTTAGTATTATTACTATTATCATTACTATAATTATCACTGAGTGTGACCGCACATTATTACTTTTCTTCTCTTGCACCTCGACTTTGCGTACTGTACTGTACCTACCTTGTCTATCTCTGATTATGAATTTAAGCCGAAATAAAGTATACTTCTACAATTGCAGGTAACTAATGATATTTAAGACAGTCGAAATTTCGCGGTTTTCATGACAGAAGTAATCGCAGCAGGACTACCACTAGCAGTAGTACATTTTTAGCAGATTATGCAGGATAATAACTGTGAAGTAGCATAGAAATGACTGCCCTCTTTTCCACCTTAATGTCGGAGCTGACCACAAACTACATATCTTGGGAAGAGTTAGGGGAAACGCCCACTATCAAAGAAAATGACTCGGTCACTTTCTGCGGTTTGGTTGCCATACCTCTGGGCAAACCGTCGAGAGACACTCTCTCTCTCTCTCTCTCTCTCTCTCTCTCTCTCTCTCTCTCTCTCTCCTCTCTACGTAGAACAGCATATCAGGATTATTTGGTTTGGGAAAAGTAATGGCTGTCCCATTTTAAAAACTTTTCATGATCTCAAAAATAAATTTAAGACATTAATGCACGTGAAATTAGAAAGTTAGTACTAAAATGTGACGTCTGTCCTGAAATATTATCTTAAAGTTAAGACAAATAATGGAAAATAAAAATGTAAACACAAGATAAACTGCCAGTCAATAAATTATTCAAGCACCTAGATAAATTAAGCCTTTTTATAAAACAAAAAACATTTGTTTCAACCACGAACGGTAATATATTTACTCGAACGGTAATATATTCACTGAAGGTGAAAAAATTAATTTATGAACAAAAATGAATGTAATGATGCTAAAAAATAACGTTTTGATATACCGCAGAAATAAATGTGATGAAAGCAAAAATAATTTGCTTTTGTTTTTCTACGATATTCTATGATATAAAGTTTTTCTATTATATTCTATGATCAAAAATAATCTTAGGAAGCTAAAAAAAATAAATAAATAAATAAAAGACTATGAGCAAAAACAATTTTAAGAAACCATAAAATAATTTGTTCTAATACGAACATAAATAATTTTAAGAAGCTATAAACGTTTTGTTTTGCTGAAGGGCACAGATTATATAAAGCTAAAAAATCATGTTTTGACTATGAACGAAAATAATTTTTTATAAAGTCAAAAAATATTTCTTTTGATACTAAACAGAAATGACTATTAAGAAGCCATAAAATTTTTAGTCTTGCCTATGCACAGAAATAAATTTAATGAAGCTGGAGAATAATTTACTTTGACAATAAACATGATTGATTTTTCAGAAAATATAAAATTTATAATATTTAGTTTTTACTGCGAACAGAAAAAAATGTGATCATTTTGAAGAATAACTTGTTCTGACACTAAACAGAAACGAATTTTGATGAGCTATAAAATATTTAGTCTTGACTATGAACACAAATATATTTAATGAAGCTGAAGAATAGTTTGTTTTGACCGCACAAAAATGACATCATGCGATGAGACAAGCCCGGATGTCTCTAAAACACCAAATAAACCCTTTGCTCACACACACCTTAGCAAGGCAGCTGGCAACGCCCTTTTTTGACGAGGCTCCTTTTTCTTCTCAATTTTCTCAGTTTCTTTGCGTTTTGCGTCTCCTTTATCTCAGTGATTTGCACTTGCTTCCTCTTAATTTCCTCTGTTTCTCTATGTTTTGTACTGTGTGTTCTCTTTCTTCACCTGATTCTTTATTATTTTGCTTCTTTTTTCTCTACCTTCGTCTGTTACTCCACGATTGGCCCTCTTTTATTCCTATTTTTTTGGCTGTTCTATAATGTGTATATTTTGTCTCCCTAGTTTCTCTGCGATTTTTCCTTCCTTCCTTGCTTTAACAGGATTTTTACTTTTTATCAGTCATCACCACTTTCTAAGTAATTTGCACATTTCCTGTGCTTATTTCCACCTGATTTCACATGATTTGTCTGTTGAAATGACAGCCTTTGCCTGTTGCTAAAATTTCATTCTATTCGTGTTCAACATTTCTCTAAAATTTGCACATTCTTCTGGCCATTTATGCTTTTTCTACTATCATCGTCTATTTCTCAACTATTTACACCATTCCTGTTTATCTACGTCTTTCCCCACGATTTACATGTTCATCCATTTTTCTTCATCTGTTTCTCTACGAATAGCAGTTTCCTTCTGCTTTAACTTGGAGGGTTTTCTAACAGTTTTTATTCCACAAAAAAAAAAAAAAAATGAATCCCTGCATTTCCCTTGTAGATCCGACCCACCAGCAGGTCTACGGTTGTTCGCACGATAAGCGGGAAGCCTAAAATAACCTTTACGGAAAAGGCTGATCACACTCAACAGTGTTCCTTTATCGTGTCCTGAAGGAGCAGCAACTCATTCATTAGGGATTCTGACGTATCGGCTATCTACCCCGTGCGGCGATAAGGGCTATTTACACCTCACAGCATCGCTTTACTCATTTCGTATTTACCTGGATATTATAATGAAGGAACGGATAGACAAATGGTGCTAATGACTACACTGATTGTGATTATGACTGGTGCAGTAATGTTTGTGAAATAAGATACTTTTACCTAGATAAATGGTGGCAAAGATTGTACTGAGTGTGATTATGAATGCTCTAGTAATGTATATGAAATACGATACCTCTACCTATAAAAATGGTGACAAAGACCACACTGGTTGTAACTATGACTAATGTAGGAATGTTTCTGTAATAAAATACTTCTAACTGTGACGATAAGGGATATTTATACAGGCTTCATAGGATAACCTGTTTGTTATAAAAATTTAAGAAAAGATTATAATGGGGCAGCATTGATGGTCAGGAGGGTTAAGGCGATCTTGAAGTTAATTTTGACTGATGAAATAATGCTAATGCCATGAGTCACAAATGATTAATGTTTGCTTCTCTTAATAAAATTGCCGTGAATTTTCAAACTATTTTGCTTCCAAATACCAATATTCAACTTTGGATTTCGGAGGACTATGAACGAAAACATTCACGTATTTTAATAAAAAAAAAAAAATCTTAACTATGCTAAACATGAGCTCTTTTTCAAAATTTCAGAAATGTACAGACCAAAGCTAACCTTTAAAAAAGAATGATTGAAACCCACATTGATGCATAATCTGTTCTAAAAGCCCTTTTTGTCTCAATCTATCAGTCAAGATTATACATTCACAGACAGACAAACAGACAGGCGCGCGCACACACGTCTATCACCAACACAATGTGTTAGTAAAAGACTATTATTTTCTTATTTCTGAGTCTTACTGGAGAGTAGATATGCGATTCTCGCATTATACATACCGACGTAGCCGCACATGAATATCAAGTGGGCTTGCAAACAAATAAAGCCGTTGTTTATTTCTCTTTAATCCAATGTTGATACGTCTATAAATCTTTGAGTGCTTGCTCGGTAAGAAAAAAAAATCCCTTGGGAAATCTTACTCCCCACTTTTAAAGCAGCACGACAAAGTGCCTGAGCTGTTGGCATGCAACGCCATTTTAGAAAATGATAATTATTTTGTAAACATGAGCGATTAAACTACTTGTTAAACCACCTGCATAAACACTTAAAATAATAATAAAGATTATATTCCCTTTAATTCAAGTGAACTAAAATGCTCGACACTCAAGGCTAATCAAATATTTCTTAGGCAAGATGTTTGGGTGATAGTTATTACCAATATTTCAAAAACCTATTACCATACAAAAACGTCACACCAAATGTTACAAATATACAATTAAAAGCCTGGAAGTCCATATTCCACAGTAACCGAACAGATACGTGTAGGTTCAGTAAGCCCCTTTGGCAAGCAGACAGTTAGGGGCACTGAGCTTGTAACCTCATTCAATCTACAAACCAAATGCTTAGAATCAGAAGGATAACACCTTTCAGGTTGCCTTTTTCATGCGCAAAATTTACAACTAAAGGAAATAATGGTAGGCAAATCTTGCAATGCTGATATGTGTGTGTAAGTGTGTATATATATGTATATATAAGCATATATATATATATATATATATATATATATATATATATATATATACATATATAATGTGTGTATATATATATACTGTATATATATATATATATATATATATATATATATATATATATATATATATATATATATATATATATATATATATATATATACTATATATATACAATGCATAATAATATATATCATAAAGGGAAAAATTTTCTTTATTAGTAAAAATCGACCTCATAATCAGATCGTAAAATAAAACTCTGCAACCTCACTGAAGCTCTACGGATTTTATATGATAAAAAATCACGCAAAACTCACACACATCAGCATACGACGCAAACAGTAAATTACAAGAAGAAACCCAAGAATGATGTATAGTGTACTTAAAAGCACATATATACCATGTTCATAAACAAATAAAGCGCTTTTCCTTATTAAAATCATATAATATTTCCAGTGTTTGCTTTATAACAATACCTTCGGGAAATAATCATATTTCTGAGAAGTGATGGCTTTGTAAAAGCATCATATTTCCAACAAACAACATATCTGAACCGAGGCAAGATCCCACAAAAGAGATATTTTCAGCATCTGGTACAAAGATGCATTTTCCAAACATGTAAATTAACAATAATCCACACTGAGAGTATATAAAATATATGCTGTGCACACACGTTCACTCGTGGCCGAGAGGAAAGTGTCAAAGGTCATGATAATGCGAAATTTCTACATTGGCCCGAGCCGTGACAAGTTAGTGTGTCCATTTTATACTTTCATACATGCATACATACGTTCACACACTATATATATACATATATATATACACACATACATACATGTATGTATGTATGTATATACACACACACACACACACACACATACACACACACACACACACACACATATATATATATATATATATATATATATATAACGTGTTAGGGGAATCAGGCAGCCTCATCTTGACTCAAATCAAATATCTTACAATCAGAAGGGTAACACTTTGATCTACTTCCTTCTACGGCGAAAAATAAGATACAATGACCATAAATGCACGTTTTCAACTGATCATGAAAATAAACGATACAAATGGATTAAAACAAAACTTGAATAAACACCCAACAGAAAACATCCAAAGAATAAGATGAGAATTGAAGACATGACTCCTAATAAGGAGCGTTGCGTAGTCGTTGAAGTTAGATAGAGAGAGCAAGAAAAAAAGTAAAAAAACCTGATCTTTACTTGTTCACCGCTCGGGTCGGCAAGAAATTATGGCGCGCCAATAAATACATCAAAATATACCTGATAACTCTGCAACGTATTAAGGCGGGCATCTCGCAGAGAATATACGTGACTGACTTCCCTTCGTATTTCAAGAGAGAAAAAAAATCACTCTATCTCCAGTCAAGCACAGATGGGACGTGGGAGGAAAATCTTCAAATAAGGAGAGAAGCAAAGGTCAGCGTTTTATTGCTAAGTAAAATAAAAAAAAAGGGGGGTTGGGAAGTACAAGGTTTCTGTTAGAATAAAACGCATATTCAATAATAATAATAATAATGCTACTGATTATTAAAATAATAAATCGTATGGAGACCGAAAACCTTCCACAATGCAGTGCAAAATTAAAACCCTAGATAGATCTGGATATTTCAAAATTTAACGTATGTTTCCAGTCACATGACCCACTTCCGGTAAAGTTTTCATAAATAATCACTTACGAATTTTTTGCGTAATAGTGCTAAGAAATAGACAAATGAACCGGAAAGAAAAATAATATATCCTTTTCAGAAGCATTAATAACAATAATAATGATACAAGGAATCTGTGCTCATGAACCTCGTGTTAAACAAACTGGGTAATAATAATAATACTATTGGTACTCCGAGAAAAGACTACAAACTAAATTTAAATAACTAAACAAACTTCAACAATGAGGTTGAGGAATAATAAAAGGGACTTGAGAGGACACACACACTCTCTCTCTCTCTCTCTCTCTCTCTCTCTCTCTCTCTCTCTCTCTCTCTCTCTCTCTCTCTCTCGCAGAGGACTTCGGAAGACATAGAAGACGACAAGGAATGAAAAGGAACCATAGTGGGCAGCGAATAATTTATCGCCCTCCCCGACCAATAAATCAAACCCTGGACTGATACAGGTTATCCCTGATGCATATAAAGAGCATTAAATTGACACCAAGGAAGAACACTTACAGGACTCCGATTGTCCATGGCCACTCCTTCTTCTCCGAGGGTCTTTGAAGACGTAGGATACCCAACTCATGGGTGGTGTTTCAACCAGGAAAGCCTACGGGATGGGTAACTAATGCCTGTATCTAACCCAGGTCGGAAGGTTAGAAAATGAGGGAGTAATAGAGCAGGGCTTAACACCCGCCCAAAAGAGAAAGAACGGCCTCTTGAAGAACAATCGTGTATGGGAAATGGGCAAAACAGAATCAAGGATAAAGCTACCCATCTTCCTTTACAGCCATCGGACAGAGAAATCTATTGATCTGAAGAAGTGACCTAAAAGGATACGAATGAAGGAGAAAAACGTGGCCTGACTCAAAACGATGTAAAGCAACGTATGTTCGCCATTTAAATAGGGAAAAGAGAAACTGACCTATAAACTTCCCAAGAAAAAAAAAGGCACCACAACATGGTAATTAACGCGGGAAAGTTTTTTTTTTGTTATAAATAATTCGACAAAAATCACCAGAAAAACTCTTGACACTTTTTTTCCCCAAAAACATTTATTCAACCCACAAACATTTTATAAATAATTTCACGCCTTACATCTTCATAAAACTGCTCGTAAATAGCTGGAAAACTGATGAACACTGACAATGAATTATGGATGTTTTCATGAGTTAATGTTCCTCGGTGTTGAACAGTAAATAAAATTTCAGAATGGATTCGTTCAGGCATTTTATTTCTAAGCTTGTCAACGAGAAAACGAACAAGTTCATTTAGCAATTCGTCATATTTACGAAAACTTGATCAATACTCAGCATGATACGACCGTAGGAAATTCAAAATGCATTTACTTTACACAAAATAATTCATAAATTATCCGCTGTTCAACATAATTCCTTATGGATTTAAAAGGTAAACCATCAATCAACAATATAAAACTAAAATGATTAATTTTACTTGAAAGAAATACTACAAATCTGTTTGGCGTGCCAGACTTAATAATAAATCAGTACATTCATTTTTTTTATGTAACAATTAATTGCAATAAAATTTCTGTATATATTACCTAAATACATTTACATTCTTTACAATATATTTAAAATCCAAGCCCATCCTCACTAATTAACTGTAGGTTCGCCAATAATAATAATTCATTACCTTCAAATTCGTGACAGACTGTTGCAGAAAAATATAATAATTATCAGCATCAAAGCAAACCAGGCATACAAAATGATATACGAACAAAAGGCCACGGCCTTATGGAAATACATCCCGCATTCAAATCACGTCTGCCATTAGCACTCATTATTTGCTTGCATAAATTTACTGCAATGTATATTCAACAGGCAAAAGCCGTAGAACTCGGACAAATGTCCAACTATTTATAGATATGACAGGAAACGTACCTTGTCTCATATACGCCCACTGCCTGGACTTGACCAAAAGAAGCCTGTTTTCTGAGATCTACACTGTTCTGTACATCGACTGACTGACTGATTGACTGACTGACTACTGACTGATCGACTGACTGGTTGATTAACTGATTGACTGACTGACTGACTGACTGACTGATTGATTGACTGACTGATCGATTAATCATGTCAATTTATTTTGAAGCTATTTTTTCTAATTAGTTTAAGAGGGAGGATGTATAAAAGTAATAAAAATATATATTTTGTGTGAATAACACATTATAAGCTTACGTCCATAAATTCAAGAGGCACTGATAAATTATATTTTACTCTCTGCTGATCTTAACATTATGTAAGTACCTTGTAGTCAAATAATATATTTCTCAATACATTTTATTTGGTTCGATTTGGTAGGCTGGAAGGTAGGATCTGAGTTGAAAATTTAAAAAGGATATAAACAAATGTATCAAGGGCAACATTACGCAAACATTTCAACATAAAAATCGGCATTAAAATGGTTCGTTTTGAGAAACTCATCACTGGCTTACGAGGAAGAAGAAATTACAGATCTTTCAGAACAAAAAACGAAGTGTAAAAACCAAAGACATTTTAAAATGAAAAAAGTCAAACCAGGCCAGTAATAATAATAATAATAATAATAATAATAATAATAATAATAATAATAATAATAATAATAATAATGTCCAAAACAGTTAAAAACAACAAAGCTCCAAAATAAAAAAAAAACTGAGCCAACAAATAAGCAGAGCAATCTCTGAACCAAAAACCGAAAAGCATAAAAACGGTACAAAAATAAATAAATAAAACTGATATTCACCAAATAACTCGAAGTGAGCCAAAAGCCGAAAATCCATTCCGGGTAAAAAAAAAAAAAAAAAAATTAGAAACGGGTCAACAGACTCAATAAAGAGACCACAGACACAAGGCCAAAGACATACCAAAAAAAAAAGAAACAAAACAAAAAAAAGAGACGAAATCAGCTGACACTGTATATCAGCATCGCACGCCCTCCAGAAAACACTTTCTGCAGTTCTTTATGTAACCGCATCACCTTGCAAGGCGCTGATCTCCATTACTAAATGGGTTAACAAGGTCCATTGGACCTAATAAGACCCTAGAAGAACAACAACACACCGTCGTCTGCTGTTGTTCCGACTGGAGATAACACGCCGTAAAAGAGGAGACTGACTGTCATCGGTTGTTGCTGATGCGCGGGCGAGAGATACGCGCAGCTGATGTTCGATCATCTTAGGCCAGTTGTTCTTGTTCGTCATTATCCGGGATGTTGTGATTTTAACAGTAAGAATAATAATGGACAGATTTACTATTAAAAATCGACTTTTAACAGTATGTTTATTTTGCGTATTTTCAGCGTGACAGCTCATAATGTACTGAAAATGTAAATATTTGTTTTGGTTCCCAGCAGGTCTGTATGTTCGTTTGTGTTCTTCCTTTAGTGAGTACGTATATGTATATGTATATATATGTACGTGTATATATATATATATATATATATATATATATATATATATATATATATATATATATATATATATATATATATATATATATTAATAACCATAACTCCTCTTAAATTCTCGATTTCGTCACACTCTTTGGATACGATTGTCACTACAAACCAAAAAGCAAAACTGGAGGAATATGAATAAATTCAGACGTCCATGCTTTGATTCGAACCTGCATCCGGAGTATCAGAACAAGGTCACCTTACCCCCTGACCTTCTAGTGGTCGGACGTCCGATTTTACCCATATTCTTCCATGTAGGTCTTAGGCTTTGTAGTGACAAATGTGCCAAAAAAGACTGAAGAAATCGAGAATTCAAGAGATCATTGTACTACAATACATACGTATCTGGTAAAACAGGATCAGATATATATATATATATATATATATATATATATATATATATATATATATATATATATATATATATATATATATATATATATATATATATATATATATATATATATATATAAAATATATATATATATAGACAAAGCGAATAAAACTATTTACACCACTATCATTCCATGAATCAAGATTTCCCGGACGATCTCAAACTATTCCTGGGCGTTCCTAATGTCCTTGGGGAGACAGATCGCGGTCATCATTCATATCCAAGATACCGTCCCTCAAGTATCTATTTTTGTGTCTGTGTATGGTGAGAGTGAGGGGGAGGGAGGGCGGTGGCGGTCTCCAAAAAACAGAAGGCAAGAGGATAAACCAAGTGGGACAAAGACCCGACAATACGAACTTTCATTTTTATTAGGTGATAAAAATATGCTTCACAAAAAAGAGGGTCATCTATTTTGAAGCATGTCGTAAAGACAAACTCGAAAGGGGACTCGAGACATAAAACTAATTGACTTATTTCTCTTGACTTTGTACTGATTATGACCTGAGAGAGAGAGAGAGAGAGAGAGAGAGAGAGAGAGTCATCTTTGTAGAAACACATGTATGCACTAAAGCACAGAACTGGCCATCAGATTTCATTCTGTGAAATTTGGAAACTTACACAAAGTGGAGACGAACTCAATTTCAACTTCACCGCAAACTTCCTTAAATTATTTATTTATTTATTCATTTATTTGTTTATTTACTTATTTATTTACTTATTTACATGTATGTATGTTAGGAATCTTGTCAGGACTAGTTTTTTTATGAAGTACGTACATCATACAAAGAATAAAAAACGGTAATTAATAGCGGAAAAAAAATTACCGCTAAAGACTTCTTTGCACGCATTCCAAACTTCCTATTTCCCAGCCTCTCGCGCATCATCCATCATTAATGCAACTACTTGGCTTGAACGGAATGTTTCAATGTCGAACGACGGTGCCAGGCACTTTCTTGCATGTGGCACCACCGCCGTGATTAACCGTTAGCCGTCATTTCCTGTGTGCCATAATGCCAATACTGCCCTTGGCATTACCCGTGTGGAATGCCTATGACTAAAAAGCAGTCACGAGGTGGCTAAGTCACAGCAGCTAAAGAAAAAATAAGAACGTAAAAAATAGAAAATGTAAAAATGTTTTATGACGATTGTTATACCCAAGATTAAGAGCCGGGTATTCGCCGCTAAGGAGATGCGCGGTGATAAATATAAATGACTCGTCATTATTCTAATGATCGTAACAGTATTCATCTATATCTCTCAGGCGGGTTTTCCGTAAAAAAATAGTCATTAAAGTAAATGGATGGATACATTTTTCTACCTGGGAGTATAAAAAGACTGAATCATTTTTACAAGTCTCCGTTTTTAAGAGAGAGAGAGAGAGAGAGAGAGAGAGAGAGAGAGAGAGAGAGAGAGAGAGAGAGGAAAGAGAGAGAGAGAGAGAGATTTATTATACAGTCTTTGAATGAAAGCAAAAATAAATTATTAAATATGCAGAAAGCAAGAGGTGGGGAGTTCTTTCTTGAAGATAATAATTTTCATTGTCACTTTCTTTCGTCGTACTCTCACTAGACAAAATGAAACCCACGTCTAAAACTATGTAGGGATGACGAGGTCACAATGGAAACTTAGGACAAGTTTTGATAATAAAGGAGAAGCAACAATTAAAAAGAAAAGCATTATACGATACAGAATGATGGAGGTATTTGTGATTAAAAAGTCCTACTTTAGTAAAAACAAGTCTTAATTAAATTCATTAAAGCAGAAGACTACCAAAATTGGAACTATATGAGTTTAAGACAATCAAAACCGTTCTTAATAGTAAAATATATTGGAATATAAAATTTCGGTCAAGGGCCAAGCGTTGGGACATAAGACGTCATTCAGCGTTGAAAATGATGTTGAAATAATGTTAGGAGAGGGTGGAAAGTAAGATGGAAGAAAGAGAATATGAATGGAGGTATATATAGTGAAAAGGAACGAAATGGGGTTGCAACTAGAAGACGAAGGGACGCTGCACCGAACCTCAAGTAACGCCTACAGTGCACCGTATGAGGTACGCTGACGGCAGCACCCACCCACGGAGGATAGTAAAATCTATAATAATAAAATCCAAGAGGATCTGATCTTGTTTGTCCTCCCCTGGGTGACAGTAGGGGAAACATGACACAGCCACCCACCCCCTGCAAACAGGTTTGTCCAACCCAGGTGGGGCAGGGTAGGTAGGGGAGACATCCACCCTCCTCTTGAAAACCTGTTTGTCCGTCCCGGGTGGGGTTGGGGAAGGTAGGAGATTGGGAGGGTAGGGAAGACATCAGCCCCGGGTTACAGCACGCGTAGCGTGCGCCAAGCTCGTATACAATAATTGCCTTCTCCTTCTCGAGCAGTGTGAGACAATATGGCGCTGGAGAATCATACCTAAGAATTTCACATATAACGACAACAATGGAACGGAGACATGAGATCAGATAAGGGGGAATCTATGGTCCTCCTTTTAAAATGTGCACCGTCACTGCTTAAAGAAAACCTTAGGCCGTCCACCCTTTTAGGTAAAGATTGTTTTGTCTTTCTCTTTACACTTTGTTTAGGGCTGAACTGACCAATAGGCTTACCATTAGGCTTAGACTAAGAAGAACAAAGTGACAAGTGGGCAATATAATAGGTCTGTTATCTTGACCATAATCGACACGCTGGACGTAATCGTGGAGTCCCCAGCGAAACTATTTTCGAGCCTCCCTTGCAAATCACATCGAACGATAAGCTCTAAACGATAACCTCGGCTTCTCCAAAGGAACAACTTTCGTTCAGAAAATGGCCTTGAACACCTTGTTATCTACCTCATCCTCATAATGAGGTAATAGTGTTGCGTCCAAGCAGAGGAAGGTGCGCGACCTGTTAACATCTCTTTGATCTCCTAACGTGAATGACGCAAGTGCAATGAATGACTGAATGCCAGCCAACCGCCTAGCAGCTGTTCTGACTGTAATGCCATGGGTGAGAAGTGCTAAAAAGGAAAAAGCATTTATCTATGGGATGGTGTTAATTCTGCACATGAAGATTGTAATAAGGCTGCTAGATTAGTCAGCATGAAGTTATGAGTTATTCCACCTAAAGCAAAGGGCAGTACAAGTAAAAGAGTACTACGCTGAACTTTCAAACAATAAGCCAAAAACACAAATGAAAACTAAAACCAAAACACAAACATTTAAATTCACTTCAGCAGTTAACTTTTTCATGTATATTCTTGAGTCAATACAGTACAACTGATTTACATGTTTCTTAATACCTACTGAAATGACGGTAAAGATATTAAGTTGAAGCATTTATGCTCAAGCAAACTTTCAGCATTTCTGCAAAATGCAAATGGCAACAATTATTGGAATTTAGGAGGGTAAAACTTATCTTTCTTTGCAATTTTGTATATCAAATTGTAAGTCTACAAACAGCTAACTGTCGTTTACTTATTCTGTCAATACATGTACAAAGTAGTAATAAAGAACGCAAAGAGAAATTGAATTTATATATGACATTATATATATATATATATATATATATATATATATATATATATATATATATATATATATATATATATATATATATATATACAGAGAGAGAGAGAGATACGTATGCGTAAGTGTGTATGATATCTTCCGAGACTTCTCGTATTATGATCAGTGTGCGTAAAAGCGTACACACGGGCACAAGCGGGGGTTAAAAATTCATTTTCTGCCTACTCGTGCGTTAAGCCGTAAATTGTAGTGGAGCAACTGTTTTAAATTCCACCACTTACTGATCCCACGCATGCGACACAGCCTTATCTCAATGTCCTCGTAAAGTTAATGCAACCTTGTGTTTACTGGTAATAAGGGAAGCGAAAACGGGGAGATGCGCCTCTCCCCAAGGGCTTCTATGGCCTTTAAATCAGCACCCTTCTCTCTCTCTCTCTCTCTCTTGTAATTTTAGTCTCTCTCTCTCTCTCTCTCTCTCTCTCTCTCTCTCTCTCTCTCTCTCTCTCTCTCGTAATTTTGGTCTCCCTCTCTCTCTTGTAATTTTAGTCTTCTCTCTCTCTCTCTCTCTCTCTCGTAATTTTAGTCTCCCTCTCTCTCTTGTAATTTTAGTCTCTCTCTTTCTCTTCTCTCTCTCTCTCTCTCATGGTACTCTCCCTCTCTCTCTTGCCAATTTTAGTCTCTCTCTCTCTCTCTCTCTCTCTCTCTCTCTCTCTCTCTCTCTCTCTCTCTCTCTCTTTTAATTTTAGTCTTTACAATCTAGCCCCCTTACGCTCTATAATATGTCATTTTTTTCATGTTGCTAATGAAACAATCTTCAATCCCCAGCAACTCTTCCAAGAAGTTTTAAGACTATGGGATTACTATAGTAACGAAATATAGTATAGTCTTTCTTCGTCAAAGAATACTTATTTTATACCATAGTTAAAAAAAATCTCAGGTATTCCGTCATTCTAAACGGTAAAAGCAAATATTTAAAAGAGGGAAAATATTTCAGAGTTCGGAGAATACACATGTTGTGGGGCCAGCATGTCAACATATCTATAGTAAATACTTCATTTCAAAATCGAAAATCAGCTACAGCTAAGATAAGGACAGGAAGAATAATATAATAGTTAACCATTCGAGACTTCAGAAGGAAACTTTAATCAGTATCTTATAACTCAATTTGCAACTCTTAAAGTTAACGCAAAATG
>NC_089793.1:34639451-34641951 GCF_040412425.1 Macrobrachium rosenbergii | reverse complement strand
ACTTCCACATTACGTGGAGTGTAATTTGGCAGGTGTTTTCATTATTCTACGTTCAATCTACTTATATGTCTGTACAAATGTAGTTATTTATGTCTTCCCTTTTAATTATTCACCTATTTGAATAGTAAGTTATGTAAAATAGCGCCTAAATATAAGTAAGTTGATGGGTAGCCTGGAGAGTGAGAGTATGGTCTTCCGTCATATTTACCCCAACCCTTTAGCAGCAAAGTGTGAACAAACTACCAGGTTGGTGCCACAATCTCATCTGGCAACACTAAGTATACTTAGATAATGAAATCCTGAGATACCTTCAAAACTTGTTTTCCATAATGAAACAGTTTAATACTATTGAAAGTCGCAGATAATTTCCCTTGCTAATGAGAAAAATAGTTCTAAAACACTCTAGAATAAACTAAATAAGGAGTAAAAGGGAGTAAAGTGACCTTCCGCCCTATCCTTAAAAAGAAGAAAAATATCTAGTATGCTCATAAAACCTCATAAGATGAAGAGTCTATTATATGCACCTTAAAGACCTCAATGTAGAGAATATTGATATTCATGTCACTGCATCCCTCAGCTATTACAAGACGAGCGCGCGCGCTGGCAATGCCATAAAATCAAAGAAAATAAATCTTGCACGGACCCATTACGTCACAGTTCCTTAAGAAAAAGGACTCTCGTAAAAGACTGCCATTGCCACCAGTGACGACCACCCAATGTGAAGACAGCGAAAGAGACAAACAAACGAACAAACCCCGTTCGGGAAACGCCGAGGAGGGGTCACAATAGATTTTAGGAGGTCACTTAACGAAGATCAAGGGGACGTGGGAGGGTCACAAATCTTGAGGAAAATTCCGAATAATGGCAGGTATGCGGCGTGAATGTCGATCTCTGCGTACTAACTTTTTTTTTTCTCGATCGGATCGATACCGGTCGTAGGGGGAAAAGGTGATGTTGTGTACAGATGGTCTGGCTTATTTAAATCGGCTGGTATTTGCCATGTTGAGCTAGATACTATCACCTGTGGTGCGTGGTTCTTTGGTACCAGTCACGGGTTTTGTTAAAAAAAAAAAAATAAATAAATAAGTAAATGATCCCAGCAGGCAACATGCCTTATATGAAACGAAATGAAAATCGGCAGTATATGTTAAAAAAACTAAAAATATCTAATTTTTTTTTACAGCACACATCATTCAAAGTGTTTGATACATCCATAAGATTCGCTTACAGTAAACAAGCCACTTATCGCTATGTCAAAAGCAAATCATGACCATCCACATACTGTACATATATAACATACATTAAATTTAATGCTCTGCTAACTTACACGGTTAAATTACAGTATTAATCATGAAAACCTATTCACTGCACACACACACACACACACACACAGAGAGAGAGAGAGAGAGAGAGAGAGAGAGAGACAGACAGAGAGACGTATAACGATAGCATGAGAGCCAGAAGACACTGAGCTATAAACCGGGAGAAATTGTCATTCTTCTGACGCTTGACTAAGCAAAGCATATCGCGACAATGAAAGTGTTTCATCACGCGCGTTGGCAACTAACTGTCTGGGAGTCTCCCTCTGTGTCCTGAAGAAGAAGAAGAAGAAGAAAAAGAAGAAGACACAACCCACCTGGCTTTTACCCTTGATATATGTTTGGCTTTGTTAGAATTTATGGCGTGGACTTCAAGGTTCCCCCTCTCAACACTTTCTAGCAATTTTTCCGCTGTTATTTTCTTTCCACAGTAACCCGACATTTATAAACAGAAACAGCAGTAGCAAACCCCAAACAAAAACAGCAGTGACAGTAACATGGATAATAATTCATCCATTACCATGTTACAAATCGTAATAATACATGGAGTAACAAAGGTGCGAGCACCACCTCAATCAGAAAAAATAATAATTATTAAAATACAGAGAGGGGAAAAAAATAGTGGTTATGAATTATCAACAACATAGCAATCGGTCTCCGTTACGTTCCAAGGACAGGTCAGGTCCCAACAGGCAATTACATAAAACTGCCCCATCGCCTTTGGCATTATGAAAATATAAATGTTTAACACTCCCAGCTATTTGGCAACCCGTAAGGAAAATATCTATTTCTTGTAATAAATGGGGATTATATCTTGTAACAAACCGGGAAAAGGCACAGACATCTTGACTAGCTGATAAAGCACAGGTATCTACAGTAGTAACTTACCAGGGAAAAAGCACTGATAGCTTGTAACAAAACAGGAAAAGAACAGACACAGATACCTTTTCATCAATCTGGAAAATTTATTCTTCTTGTAACTAACCATGTTAAAGGTACACAGCTCGTAACCAAACGGTAAAAAAAAAAAACACGATTGTTTTGTTACCCGTAATGGAATGAAAAAAAAATTGTGACTATCCAGGGTAAGAAAACATACATATCTTTAACCCACCTCGAAAAAAAAAAGCAGTGCATGTTGGAACCCTCAGGGGACAAGGCACACATAACCAGTGCAACCC
>NC_089793.1:34626951-34634451 GCF_040412425.1 Macrobrachium rosenbergii | reverse complement strand
TTTTTTAATGTCTATTGAGGGCCTAAACATGCCGCCGTTGGTTGTTTCCAAGTGACGTAACAACTGGCGTGACTGAACATGAAACCTGATGAATGTTAACGCCGGAGATATCCACCATTCTCATCACTTTCAAGGTCAGTAGGCTTTCCAAGAATCATCACGAATACATTTTACTGCCATCTTAATTAGTGGCGGCCAGCCATAATTCGCTCATGATTAAACGACGTTTATGGTTTCCGCCAGGAGCAATCTCTCCTTACAAAAGCGATGACAGATGTAGGTGTGAGAAGTTGGCCCTGGAGGTAAACCCAAATTAGCAGACGGAAAAAAGCTATAATTTCAAGTCTATTATTACACAGAGGTCTTTCACCTACGGATGAAGCATACTGTCTCGTATCTTTCTTCGACTTGAATGTACGACCTTTAATGGAGATGTCAACTTCATCTCCCGTGAGTAATGAAGGGCAAAAAAATAGAGAGAAGAAACTTGGATAGAAACGACACAGAACGAAGAGCACTAAAGATATTCTCACCAGTATTATTAAAAGGTGTTGTGTTCCAATACTACCGTTGCCACGCAGCAGAATGTGCGCTTTCTCTCTCTCTCTCTCTCTCTCTCTCTCTCTCTCTCCGCCTAAAACACCCAACAGCCATGACCTTCAAGAATTTCTTCGTGACGTCAATTGGGTGCATGATGATCATCTTCGAATAATTCTGGTGCGACCATTTTTACGCTTTAAAAAGGCACCGACACTCCCCTCGGAGCTTTTTTTTATTTTATTAATATCATCATCACTATCACCTTTCTCTTGCCGTCAGAGTCTAAAACTGACTAAATAAAAAAAAAATAGGCAATTTAAGATCTGACATTTACTACTAAAGTTTATTTAAGAATAATGAAGTTAGTTTTACGTTAATTGACTCTATCTAAACCTTATTTTCTGTTTACATTGAATCAGGTTTTGCGTTGGTTCAATTTCATCCCGTGTTTGCTTGAAGTTCGTCTGATTTGCATACTACTTCCCATAAAAGAACATAACTGATAACCGTGTATCCATGAAAATAAAATAAATAGTTTAACAGCCAAACATCTCTAGCTTTTCTTTATCCCCCTCACCTTATTCGGTAAAGTTGTAGGAAAAGACTGAGAAAATTTAAACGAAAACCGAGATTTTAATGAGGCTAAAATTACAAAAGGGATTAAAATGGATATAAATTATATTTTAGTATGCAAAGAAAAATCGCGATTTTAAAAACACATCGCAAAGCAAAAAAAAAAAAAAACTGTCTGACATTTAGTATAAATCTGAAAATAAAGGCCTAGCAAGTCATAAAACCCTTAGAAAAAATTTTAGAATGAAAATATTTAAAAAAAAAAAACTTCGACAAAGACCATAGCTAAATTATAATTCCTTCGACCCAAAAATAAATTAGTGTCAGTCATTTCATTTTCTTTGGTTTTGAAACAGATTAGTAATATTTAAGGAAACTACCATGATAAAATTCGTTATCAAACACGCATATGTATTCCAAGATGACTAAATAATTTCGTACGCTTAGTTTCAGCGTTACAAAAGATCCCTCTCGTCATAACCGGGTGAATTTAACGGAGAGTTATTGGACCAACAAAAATACCTCATGCACGAATTGCTGATCAACATTTTAGGACTAGTCACTGAATATCCAATGGGATAGGTTCATCAGTCTATTTACTACTTGAGATGGCAAATAAAATTTCACCTGAATTGCGGGGTAAGAATGTTTAAAGTTGTTGGAAACATATAGGATTAAAGGTGCATCGTGATACTTGCCGCCTGTAGGTGAACCAGCCACTATTAAGTCAACCTGGTTAATGGCATTTATATCATTCTTGAAGCACTTCAGTAACATTCCAAAGCCCAACTCATAATAAAAAGGATGGTTTAGGGAGCCGAGATTATCTATATACCTGAAGATGTATTAATAAACTCGTTGTAGCTGATTCAATAAAAGAACGACAATCCAACTGTCTGACTTTACTTTTCATCTTCTAAATATAACTTTTTATTTTTAAAATGATTTATACAGTAGATATAAGACAAAAATACAGACAAGGGTATAGTGTCCACTGCTGTATTTTTCGTTTTACTTCCAAAAATGACATTATTTCTTTTCCACGGAGGTAGCAAAAAGTTCATGTCAGCAGTGTGAAGGATATAATGACAGTATTTCAAATTAATAATAATAATAATAATAATAATAATAATAATAATAATAATAATAATAATAATAATAATAATAATAATAATAATTAATAATTAATAATAATAATAATTATGAGTCTAGCGATAGCTTACCAATCAGGAGTTTTTGAAATATACGAAAGTTTCGCCAACGAATTTTCGAAATAACGTATTCATTTCTTTGTATGCTTAACAATGTTTTCATTTATTTATCACCAGGTTTGCTGTAAAACAACATCAGTATTGCGATGATATGGCTGTATAAAATAATTAGCATGCAAATCTGAAATTACTGACATGAACTATATGATATACCTAAGGAGACTTTATGAAGACGGTGGCTAAGAACAAGTGAGAACTGTCAAGTGAAATTAAGAACTGCAACTATTCTTCCATTCATATTCTGAAGAGTATTTTCAAGTGCATCAGAGTTTGCTTAAGATAACCTAGTGAAGCCTAATGTATTCGTCATTCTAGCAAGATCTGTTTATTTTTTGTCAGGTATATCAAATAAGTTGTACCGCCTCTCTCTCTCTGTCTCTCTCTCTCTCTCTCTCTCTCTCTCTCTCTCTCTCTCTCACACACACACACACACACACAAACACACACACACTCCATATTCAAATAAAATCCTCAAAACCTCCACAATGTCTTTGAATCAATTCTGCAAAAGCAAATGGAAACTGCAGCGACATTTTTATGATATTTGCTAAGAAAGCATTACGATCTATGTGCATTGGGAATATCATTCCCAAGGTAAAATACAAGCCTTCGGTTGAAAGACGATACTTCAACAACGCGGGTACCCCAGGGATTTTATTCGCAGTTAATGTGGAAACATAAAACTCACAGATATATATATATATATATATATATATATATATATATATATATATATATATATATATATATATATATATATATATATATATATATATATAAATGTATATATATATATATATATATATATATATATATATATATATATATATATATATATATTTTATCACATCACCGTGATTCATATACAATCAGTAAGCTACAAAAGTCCTTTAATATCCAATTCGCTCTACCTCAGAAATAATATATTTTCATATATGTTACCGAAGGGGAATTTTTTTGTTGATAATAAGTTCGTCGTCCCGTGGGCTCGAACCAACGAAGGACAAGAACTCAGGACTACAGTGGACGCATTAACCCATGCGGCCAGCAAGTGAGGTAATTTTAAAGCAATAAGTGGATATCGTCTCCCATATACAAATCGCCCGTCGAACTCAGGTGTTTGTATTTAGAGACGATATCCACCCACCTCTGCCAGCTAACCGTGTAATGCGTTTGTCGCACGCAGCCATATTATGACTTTTTATCACATCACCGTGATTCATATACAACCAGTAAGCTACAAACGTCCTTTAATATCCAATTCGCTCTACCTCGGAAATAATATATTTTCATATATGTTACCGAAGGGGAATTTTTTAGTTGATGCCGCATGGGTTAATGCGTCCACTGTAGTCCTGAGTTTTTGTCCTTCGTTGGTTCGAGCCCACGGGGCGACGAACTTATTATCAACTAAAAATCCCCTTCGATAACATATATGAAAATATATTATTTCCGAGGTAGAGCGAATTGGATATTAAAGGACGTTTGTAGCTTACTGATAAATACACACATACGGTACATATATATAGACTGAGACAGATGGAGAGAGAAAAACGAAAATATACCAGTGTTTGCAAAAGGATTATAGTTGCCGCTGACGACTTTTTGTCAAAACAAATTTTGTTGTCTAACAATACGATAACCTCATAAGTATGCTGTGATAGCAATCCATCAACTCTTTATTCTAGCTATTGGTATACTCTCTGCACTGACAATTTTCTTCTTAATTAATTTTCACATGTAGACAGAAGGATAAGAGCTTTCAGGCCCCAGTGAAGTTCCTAGGGATGATGCTACGCGCTTTTATTGATCTCAGTAGAAATAGGCACCCATTCATTGCTAAGTCGACAGCCGGGCGGCAGGCTAGGATATGGGACTGAACCATGGGCCTTGCAAATGGAAGCACAGTGCCGTACTACTGAGGAACACTACCTGCACACACACAAACATCCACACACACATATACAGTATATACACACACACACACACATATATATATATACATATATATATATATATATATATATATATATATATATATATATATATATATATTGATTAGGATTAGGGCGACAAAAAGTTTTAACTGACTACATATGTACACATATTGCAGACAAACATCTTAATGCTGTCTGTATATCTAAATACATTATCCAATAAGGTTGCTGGTTTCATATTTCAGGGTAAAATGCCATTAACATATAGAGCTATACATGTCGTGACTATGCGGGTATAAGTTAGAAAAAGCTTAACGCTGTTTCATTTATGTGGAACTCCTTCTAATTTGTAAGCAACTTTTGAAGGTATTATTATTATCATCCTTTATAAAATCAACCAGCGTAATATCAAGAAGAAACAAATAGCGATAAGCATCCTCAATCCTTGACCTATATAAAAAAAAAAAAAGCAACGTAATAAATCTTCTCGAAAGCCATTTTCCATTAAAACAAAATAGTGGTATTCCAAATCGTCATCAAACAAATTAGATAATAAAAAAAAAAGTTTCTCTCCTTTTCATCTTGAAAAATGGATGTGCGTCCAAAGAATTCTTGGAGCAGTTTGTCTTTCTCGGTCTATAGGAGAAGGATCCTGCCATAGAAAATGGGCTCTAACGGTGGAAAAAAATATTTAGCTAACTCTAAATGAAACTAATCAATGGGTTTGAGTTGTTGCCGAAAGAAATATGGATACAATTATTATTATTATTATTATTATTATTATTATTCAGATTATTGATGAACCTAAACCCTATGGAACAAGCCCCATAGGGACCACTGACTTGAAATTCAAGCTTCCAGAGTATATGGTGCTCATTAGGAAGTAAGAGAAGGCAAAGGGAAATACAGAAAGAAGAGATTGCAGAAATTATTTTTCACTTTCAGCAGCACTTCTGTACCATCTTTCTAAATCTATTAGGACTTTTATCAAGAAGAATTTATCAGTTCTTGGTAGCTCATAGGGATAATATGCATCTGACAATCCCGGAAAAATAAAACTAAAATTAAAAATGAATAAATAAATAAAAGCATTAGAAGGAATGTACTACATCTACTTGACCTATGTCATTCCAAAAGTATTAGAATGTGATACATCTATTTTACCTATGTCATTTGTTATGAGACTATTCAAAGTACATTTCATGAGGCTAATTTTTGGCGGCGTTTCTTATTTCCCAGTAACAAGCAGTATAAAATACAACAATATCCAATAACCTAAACACTATTTTGTCTAACCTTTATTATTATTAAAAAAAATCCACGGCAACACAGTTTTGACTAACATGCTGCGGTAGCAAAATGAGAAAAACAAACAAACAAAACAACAGCAGGCGATAACCCAAGCAACACAAACCCGCAAACATTTGAATGGAGGAAGATAAGCTCGTAGGAACACGCACCGCCCAAACATCCTCTTCCCCATATGACGACCCACATGATACGCCCATCAGATTATACCCAGAGTCCTTGTCGTGGTGGGTGGGGTTGGGGGGCGGGGAGAGTGGGGGACTGGATGGTCTACGTACCCATCAAGGCAAAAGGACCTTCTGAATGAGTCCTGCAGTTTTGTGAATGTTATCTCGTGTCCATCTGTCCGTCGGTGACACTTCCCTTTGAGGATGGCGCTGCCCACCGAAAAATGGTAGAAAGACAATAATATCGGCGATTTGTTTCCTGACACCGATCTTATACCCACCTATTGGACTACTACCCTTGGGTACCCTACTCCTTCCCTCCCTACTTATGGGTTTACTCCATATAAAGCTCCCTGTCATGGCCCCCTTCGTCTGTCGCTTGTCCTTCTGTAGGTCCATCTGTGAACGAGGCTTAATCCTGCTACGGTTGCTACGGTTCCATACCAGCATCCCAGCGGCTTTTGACGGATCTAAATATAGTGGGGGAGGAGGAGGAGGGAGAGGAGGAGGAGGAGGAGGAGGAGGAGGGGGAGGGGAGGGAGGGGAGGGGAGGAAGGAGGAGGAAGGAGGAGGAGGAGGAGGAATTCAACTGCATTCATAACATATGACGATTTGCGAGGGACCATTGGGCAATTCAAAATTCGTTTGTAACAGGGCATTCCAGATGTTGCCAGAAAATTTTCTACATCGTAAATATTTACCAGCATTTACAATACACTAAGTTCTTTTCTTCTTCGGACAACTTGGTACAAACCATATAAGAAAGAGCCTTTCAAGTTTCAGTGTCACTATTAAGCTTTAAAACAATAAGGGCTCTTATACAAGATACTTTGCCAAATATGGTTTCGAAAAAAGTTAAGTTTATCTTAGTTTAACCAGACCGCTGAGCTGATTAACAGCTCTCTTACGGCTGGCCCGAAGGATTAGATTTATTTTACGTGGTTAAGAACGAACTGGTTACCTAGCAACGGGACCTACAGCCTATTGTGGAATCCGAACCACATTATGACGAGAAATGAATTTCTATCACCAGAAATAAATTCCTCTAATTCTTCATTGGCCAGTAAGAGTCGAACCCTGGGCCAACAGCGTGCAGCCGAGAGCTCTACCCACCCTCCCAACGAAAAACTATAAAGCATGGTACAGAGGCTGTGCTAGGAAACTGTTCGTGCAGACAGAAACGCTGAACCACCTACACTTCCTTGGCAACTACGAGTGAGCTGAATATTTGCGTGCTTCGAGCCTTCGATACATACCTCGACACTGATCCGAAGCGTTCGCCAAAACCATACTTGCCCACGTATCGTGAATAAGAGCCTTTATTGTTTTAAAGCTTAATAATGACACTGAAACTTGAAAGGTTCTTTCTTATATGGTTTGTACCTAGTTGGCCGTAGAAGAAAAGAACTTTGTGTATTGCAAATGCTGGTAAATATTTACAATACAGAATCTTTTCTCGTAACATCTGGACTTTCCTGTTACAAACGAATTTTGAACTGCTCAATGGTCCCTCGCAAATCGTCGTGTGTTATGAATGCAGTTGAATTCCTCCTCCTCCTCCTCCTCCTACCCCACTGTATTTAGATCCGTCAAAAGCCGCTGGGATGCTGGTATGGATCAGTAACAACCGTAGCAGGATTAAGCCTCGTTCACAGATGGACCTACGGAAGGACAAGTGGCAGACGAAGGGGGCCGTGAGTTGAA
>NC_089793.1:34601951-34624451 GCF_040412425.1 Macrobrachium rosenbergii | reverse complement strand
TTTTTTAATACAAGTTTTCATTAAACTACAAACTTTATTTGCCAGACTCTTTAAAATGATCCCCCAAAAATGGTCACAATGAACAACAATAATTCAGTGAAATTAAACAGCTAAATACATTCAAAATCTCGTTAAATATAATAACAAAGATCCAAACTATTTCTAGATAGCAATGGCGACAACAGTCAGACTTACCAATAGGCCGACCACCATTTGCCTCCACGACGGTCGTGCCCCTTGAAACCTGCTCCTGGATGCCATCTGGGCGTTCTTCGGAGCGGTGCTGCCCCTCCGGGTCCTCGTCTTTTCCTCTCCCGCCCCTCTGACCTGGTGGAAATAAAAGGGAGAATTATGGTACATAAATATTGGCTTGCGGTCGACTATTCATTAGTCTGGGGTCATCTTGTACAAAATGCAGTATTTTCTCCAGATCAGTAATATTTCCTTGGTTGTAACTACTACTACAGGAATCAAAATTACTACTACTACTACTACTACTACTACTACTACTACTACTAATACTAATAATAATAATAATAATAATAATAATAATAATAATAATAATAAAAATAATAATAATTTTGTCAAGCACTTAGGTGACCAATTATTATTATTATTATTATTATTATTATTATTATTATTATTATTATTATTATTATTATATCTAAAGGAAGATCTTCGTTGCGCATAATAATAATACAAACATTTCCGTCAGACAAGAAGATCCTATCGCAATCATGCCTGTAGAGTAGTTTTGTTAAACAAAATAAGTCAAGATTTTCTCTAGATTTTTGTTAATTTTTCCGTCTATACAAGACATTTCGGAGTACAAATTATGCATAAGTATAGATATTATTATTATTATTATTATTATTATTATTATTATTATGACTTGGCCCATCGATGGATGGTCTCTTGTTTGTCACTTTTTCATAAGTTGCATTTCAACAGGGATCTTTAACATTCACAATTGATCCCTGATCCCCATTATCCGCCGAGAGCAGCCAGATTCGCTGAACAGCACTACCAATATACAATAAATGTGCATCGCTGTCGAACTTCTCAGTTCCAGAGATTCTTTCTTCCTCACACCGTTGGACTGTGGAACAGCCCCGCAGAGGATGTCGTGCAATTGGAACTTCAGAAGTTCAAGCGAAGATGCAATGCATTACTACCCTAATACTATTTTTCTTGCGTTTTGATACATTTTTATCTATTTACCTAGTTATTAATTTATTTTTTCTATTTTAATTTTTTTCGTATGGAACAGGCCCACAGAAGCCACTGACCTGAAATTCAAGCTTCCAAAGAATATGGTATTCATTCGAAAGAAGTAACAGAAGGTAATCGGAAATACAGAAAGAGATCAATTATTAGAAAAACAGATAAATCAACAAATTGATAAGTAAATAAAAATGTAAGCAAAATATTAAAATACAAGTTTAATGACAATGATAAGATGTATGTATTTTTTACATATTATTATTATTATTATTATTATTATTATTATTATTATTAAATACAAAAATTATTTATGTAAAATTATTTACAAATGATAAAATAAATTCCAGGAGTTGAGAGCCTGCTCAGCTCCCTTCTTCTAGCTGAAGAAGGGAGCTGAGCAGGCTCTCGAAAGCTCCTGGAATTTATTTTATCATTTGTAAATACATTACTTTACATAAATGTGGATTTTGTATTTTATAAACATATTCACGGGATTGTGAAGAAGATTTGCATTATTATTATTATTATTATTATTATTATTATTATTATTATTATTATTATTCACTGAACAGTACAGCCGTCAGGATGCCGTTTGGTCTGTATTATAGTTTCTCAGTCTCCCGAATGAGATTCTTTGTAGCAGGGGGTAGAAAATACATACATATCATTTTATCATAAACTTATATTTTAATATTTTACTTAAATTTTTACTTACTTATTAATTTGTTGATTTATCTGTTTTTCTAATAACTGATCTCTCTCTGTATTTCCCATATTCTTTGGAATATGGGAAATATTCTTTGGAGTAGGGTTCATCTTCTGAATAATAATAATAATAATAATAATAATAATAATAATAATAATAATAATAATAATAATAATAATAATAGTCATTCTCTTATGATGAATAACAAACGAAGAGAAGAAATCACATGTGAAACTAATATAGAATGACAGGAACAATAAAAAAACCACATACTTCAAGATTTTCAAAACTTTACTCGTGACAAGATAAATCGGACTATTTCTTGGGAGTGAACCAGCAACTATAAATCTTATAAACAAAACTCAAGTTTATGCTAGCACGTAAACAGGTAAAACAGATTCGCATATTTCTCTCTCTCTCTCTCTCTCTCTCTCTCTCTCTCTCTCTCTCTCTCTATATATATATATATATATATATATATATATATATATATATATATATATATATATATATATATATATATATATATATATATATATATATATACACATATACTAGTTGACCAACCCGGTGCTGCCCAGGAAAACTCTGAATGACAACTGATAAACTCTCTCTCTCTCTCTCTCTCTCTCTCTCTCTCTCTCTCTCTCTCTCTCTCTCTCTCTCTCTCCTCCCAACACCCCCTCTACTCTTTCTCTCACTTCTTCTCTCTCTCTCTCTCTCTCTCCACCTTTTCTGTTTAGATAGTTACTTCAGCTCCGTTGTCCATCATTTCTGACGTTCTATATTTCACACCTTCTCATCCCCCATTCCTATGGGGGCTGAACTTGGACTTAAAGGGCATCGGGAGTGTCATTATTCATCTCAGCGACCTCCAATGCTGTGGCTTAGACACTAATAGCTGTCATTTTCGGCATCTTTTACTTCTTACTCTTTCTCACCCCACCTCCTATCGGGGCTGAACTTGGATTTAAAAGGCATCAGAAGCATCACTATTTATCTCAGCGACCTCAAAAACTTTGGATTGCACACTAATACCTGTCGTTTTCTGTTATTTTTACATGTCACCACCTTCCCACCTTTCTCACCTCCCCCCTCTATTGGGGGGGCTGAACTTGGACTTAAAGGGCATCGGGAGTCTCACTATTCATCTCAGCGACCTCAAAAACTATGGACTAGACACTAATATCTGTCGTTTTCGGTTATTTTTACTTGTCACCCCCTTCCCACCCATTCTCACCCGCCCTTCCTATCAGGGCTGAACTTGGACTTAAAGGGCACCGGGAATGTCATTATTCATCTCAGCGACATCAAAAACTATGGATTAGACACTAATATCTGTCGTTTTTGGTTATTTTTACATGTCACCCCCTTCTCAACCCCCTTCCCCTTGGGACTGAACTTGGACTTAAAGGGCATTGGGAGTGTGACTATTCATCTCAGCGACCTCAAAAACTATGGATTAGACACTAATACCTGTCATTTTTGGTTATTTTTACATGTCACCCCCTTCTCACGCCCCTTGCTATTGAGACTGAACTTGGACTTAAAGGGCATTGGGAGTGTAACTATTCATCTCAGCGACCTCATAAACTAGGGATTAGACAATAATTGGTTATTTTTACATGTCACCCCTTCTCAACCCCCACTTCTTATCAGGGCTGAACTTGGGTTAAAGAGGCATAGTGACCTCCCAAAACTAATAAGGTTAGACACTAATATCTGTCTTTTTGGTTATATATATATATATATATATATATATATATATGTGTGTGTGTGTGTGTGTGTGTGTGTGTGTGTGTGTGTGTGTGTGTGTGTGTGTAATTCACAAACTCCCTCCTTCTTATCTGCCTATCTCTCGCTATTTTCGTTGTCCTTTTTATCAGGTTACAGATGGGTTAAGATGGGGAAGCATATAAAATATGCACGTTGCCCAAGAAAACAGAAACCTTTATATAATTGAAGGGATAGGATGTTATTACACCACTGTAAGGTGATCTTACTGGTCTACTTTACTTTATATTAGTAGGAAAAGAACATTTCACTATTCTTATTATTGTATTTAAATCTTTAAAATTAGAAGCAATAGTATTAATAGTACCAGCAGCAGCAGCAGCAGCAGCAGCAGCAGCAGCAGCAGCAGCAGCAGCAGCAGCAGTAGTAGTAGTAGTAGTAGTAGTAGTAGTAGTAGTAGTAGTAGTAGTAGTAGTAGTAGTAGTACAAGAGAAATAAATTCCTAATATGGGGTTTTCCAAATTAAGATAAAATATTAAAGTCATTCTTGAGATTAGCATATAATTAGTCATTTGTTACTGGAGGGACACACACAAATTTGAAGCTGTAAATTACACTTCAATATGACTGTTCTTTCACTGCAAATTTTAAATACATCTAATATTGCATAAACGAAAAAAATCGCACACAAATGTCATCCATAATTGCACTTTTAATCATTACACAGCGTAACAACACAAAAAGTAGACTGGTAATAAAATCAAGGGAGAAACATACATTATATGCACATAGCCTAAATAACATTAAGGACGAAAGTGACCAAAGTTTAATACTTTTCTGAGAAGTTTCAGAGTTACGAGACACTTATTTCATAAAACTTTTGCTCGCATTAAAAAGGCAATCATGGTAATGCACGGCATAATGACTCGAAGCATATGCAGGAACGTTAAGAAGAAAATGATAATATCATACACATTTAGATAATAGCGTTAATATACTGTACTAAAATTTGTCTTTTCTAAACTGATTTTTAAAAACCTCCACATACATTTACCCTCTCTGCACCAGCGAGAAATAAATATATTTCTCTTCTCTGCAAAAGCGGGAAATAAACATATTTCTCTTCTCTGCACAAGACAAAAATAACACATTTCTCTTCTCTGCAAAAGCGGGAAATAAACATATTTCTCTTCTCTGCACAAGAGAAAAATAACATATTTCTCTTCTCTGCAAAAGCGAGAAATAAACATATTTCTCTTCTCTGCACAAGAGAAAATTAACATATTTTTCTCATCTGCACAAGAGAAAAATAACATATTTCTCTTCCCTGCATAAGCGAGAAATAAGCATATTTCTCTTCTCTGCACAAGAGAAAAATAACATATTTCTCTTCTCTGCAAAAAAGAAAAACATATTTCTCTTCTCTGCACAAGAAAAATAACATTTTTTCTCCTCTGCAAGAAAAATAACATATTCTCTTCTCTGCATAAGCGAGAAATAAGCATATTTCTCTTCTCTCTGCAAAGAAAAAATAATATATTTCTATTCTCTGCAAAAGCGAGAAATAAACATATTTCTCTTCTCTGCACAAGAGAAAAATAACATATTTTTCTCCTCTGCACAAGAGAAAAATAACATATTTCTCTTCTCTGCATAAGCGAGAAATAAGCATATTTCTCTTCTCTGCACAAGAGAAAAATAACATATTTCTCTTCTCTGCAAAAGCGAGAAATAAACATATTTCTCTTCTCTGCACAAGAGAAAATTAACATATTTTTCTCCTCTGCACAAGAGAAAATTAACATATTTTTCTCCTCTGCACAAGAGAAAATTAACATATTTTTCTCCTCTGCACAAGAGAAAAATAACATATTTCTCTTCCCTGCATAAGCGAGAAATAAGCATATTTCTCTTCTCTGCACAAGAGAAAAATAATATATTTCTATTCTCTGCAAAAGCGAGAAATAAACATATTTCTCTACTCTGCACAAGAGAAAAATAACACATTTCTCTTCTCTGCAAAAGCGAGAAATAAACATATTTCTCTTCTCTGCACAAGAGAAAAATAACATATTTCACTTCTCTACACAGTCTAAAAGTACATCTTTCGTTTTGCCATGACGGAAAATCAAGCATATTTCTTTTCCCTTCACATACATACATAAAAAAATCCATATAATTCACATCTATGCATAGACAAAAAAAGTGCGAACATATTCCCCCAGGCGATATTTTTCTGCATATGATATACTTTCACACCAGCTAAAGAAACTGCGGCACCTGTGCCCCGCATCTGCCACGATCCTACCCACTTCCACATCGCGGAGGATAAACATTTCCACGATGATGAAAGACATTAGAAGGGATATATAACTGCACCATCTCGCTGGCAACTTGTTTACTTCACAGCTGCCGCGAGAAGTCATAGCCGTGATATATCTGCCTCACTTTTCTTATGCATTAGTCCGAAGAAACTCAATCCGTTTACCCCTTTACAAAGGCTTATCACAGAACCTGCATTAAAATATGTTTAATGAAATGGTAATACAAGAACTAAATCATATACTTCTCGAGTGTGTGTGGAGGAGAATGCTGACCTAATGGATATTTCTGTTAAATCTAAACGCATACACTGATTTCTATCTCAATGTAAGTAAATGAGAATAATGTTGTACAAGATTAGTATGGCTAATTTTATTCCTTAACCGTTGACTGATTGCAATTTTTCATAGCAGGAGTAGAATGAATATTATGAAATGCGTTTCCAATTTACATAGAAAAGGGTGTGCATAGATGATACCTTCCGTGCGGTACTTATACTCGTATGTTTAACTTTCTTAGATAGTTGGAATTAAGATATCAGTAATTACAAGTAGCTTTGTACAGCTAAATATGCTTCTACAGTAAGTATCATGGGAACACATTACAGCAGCTTACCTGTTAAAATATTTTTTCTGTCAACTAGCCAACAGGTCAAAATCCACTTCCTAAACTACTCTATACTGCATAATAACCGACTTTTATAGCAATAATTCTTTAATTATAGTCCAGTCTTAAATCTAATTACCTTTGGTTAAAATGATCGTGTAGCTGTAAGCATCGTATTTCGTGCCATTAACGCCGTTGCGATGTCTGTGTCGGTGGTGAGGCCCAGGACTCGATTTGAACGTCGTTTCGGCCACGATGCCCTTGTCTCGATTCGAGGGGGCTCGAAAACGATACCTTCTGGAGTGGCGAGGCCTCCGATGGTCCCCTGCCCTAAGATGTCGCCTTGGATGCCCTTCGCCCTCCCCATCCGATAAAGACGAAGACCTGTGGTGTTTATGGAGGTGCTTGTGCCTGATGGGCCTCGTGGCAACCGGGTCGTCGTCAGGTGCCGTCGGAGGAGTGGTCGAGACACCATCGTCTTCCAGAGGTTCGATGACGGTCCTCAAGGAATCATCGTTCAGGAGCGTCGCATTCTCGCTCCGGTTCTGGCCCTCCCTCTCCGGTCCGAAAATGAACTTCTTCTTGGACTTCGGAGCGACGGTAGAGGCGATTTCGAGGGAGCTGTTATCCTCCTCGGGAGAGGGCGTGACCAGGTAAGACGCGACGTCGTCGGCGTTCACTTCGCCAATTAGTTGATAGACTTCTCCCTCGTACGTGATCTCATTTCCTTGGTCAGACGTTGCGTTTTCCAGGCGGAGGTTACAGCCTTCTAGGTCGCCTCCGTCAGCGTTGTAATCGTATGAGAGTAAGTCTTCGTCAGCCTCCGCTAGTTTGTTCTGTGATGAGAATATAGATTCTAGATAACTCGGTGTTGTCAGTAATCATATATGTACAATTATTAACAATTTCATACAGAAATGAAAAGTCCACACCAAACTGAAAAAAATTAAGTTCTATCGCTAATCTGTTATTTATCAAATGTTACGTAACATTTGATCAGCTATCAAATATACCTCAACATATCAAATTGACAATTTCATAAATTGATGAAATATTAAAAAAAAAATTATACTACTAGCTGCCATTAAATGCAAAGAGTTCCATTAAGTTAAAAATATTATAGAACTACAGGAAACACAAAATTCAAAATACTGTTCAACTCATTTGATGGCATTAAAGAACGAACTATAAGAAATTCATGGAGATTTACGCACCTCTCTTGCCCATCCAGGGCAGCAAGCTAATAAAGTAAGGTTTCTGAGCTCCAGGCGGTCCTCGTAAGCAGTTCGGTACTGGGTTCTGCAAAAGAAAAAGATACCTGAAGTTCATCAAAGCCACACTTCAATTCACATATTTGCTGTAACAAAAGGTCACACTAAGAGTACATCTTGGTGTTTCTGTTAAGCAAGAATCACTTGGAGACATTACAGTTCAGGAAAATATAACCAAAACAAAAATAGTTTAAATCTCTAGTGCACTGGCATCAGAGAATGAAGTCAGTACCATCAGAAAAGTTAAGTACACGAAAATGGTGCACTTTCAACATCATGTGTCTTTTCATGTTTACTTAGGGTGGTGAACGATTAGCTTACTTAACAATCCACTACTCAAAACAAAACAAAAAGAGTAATACAGCTTTTTCAAAATTTTTCATAATTATCTCTAACAATAAAATGTACTAAAATGTAATAAACTATTTTAAATAAATCAAACCATTTTTTATGAGGAGATATGTAATAACACTGGTTATTATTTTCGTTTACTAGTTCAACAGAATGTCTGGCCAGATTCAATTCATAGAAGCCAGATAAGGGATGTGCGTGTATAAGAGCGCACGGATGTAAATTCCAACACTGACAATGTTGTTAACATCTTTTCTGTGAGGCATAAATAATTCAGGAGATGTTTATTATTCCTTTTGACAAAACAAATGGGGACAGTGAAATATAAAATCAACTCTGCTGGCACAGCCATTATTTTCAATGAAACCGTTATAAAGTCCTCTTACCATATAAGGATTATAATAATGATAAAAATAATAACGTTTATGAGTATGGCAATAAGATATTGGGTCTGGCGTCCACAAGGAGTCAACAACAAAATTCAGTACCTCACAAGAGAACACAAAAAATTGAATGACAAGATAATGCACGGGACAAATGCGTTACAACAAACTGGCAGAAATGGACTTGTTGGCCTTGATGGTCGATACTATCATAAAAAACTAAGCAAGAACGCGCGGATGTAGAACAGTACAAGGAATACAAGTATAAACGCTGGTCATGAATCCTTTATTACCCAAAAAAGTGTGTTGATGTTTATTTTCTTTAAAAGGCCTTCATCTCAAAGTCATCCTATGAATACATAAGTTATTTACTCCAACTCACTTCTGTAGATAAACAGTTGAAGAAAAATCTGTTCGTCGAAGTACTTTTTAGCTTGTAGGATTATTGTGAATATAAAGTAAGGCAATGAATAAATAAAAGACAAACATAACTATTCCCAAATGCAAAGAAAAAACGTAACTAAACGAATATATATTGCAGATATAGCTCATTCTCTCTCTCTCTCTCTCTCTCTCTCTCTCTCTCTCTCTCTCTCTCTCTCTCTCTCTCTCTCATACACAAACACATACACATACAAACGGCCGAGGACATTCAAAATTTCATTAGCAAAATGGGAACAGAACAGGTACCAACATTCATTTAAGAACGTGATCTGAAAGACGAGGTACAAAATATAAAACGCCAAAAAAGCAATTAAAACTTGAAACAAAAACCAAGTAACAAAGAATGACGAGAGGGAACATAAATGATATAAAAAGGACTCATTGTTATGAGTAAGGGAATGCTTGAGATGATAAGTACAAAGGAGGTAACCGCTGGTTCCATTAATAACAAAAGTATTCCAAAGTCATTGTGCAGTCATGCTACTGAATTTATAATGCATACTGAAGTTGTTTTAAATTTCATAATGAGCCTTTCCTGGTATTAAGTATTATTCAAAAATGTTACGGGCGAAAGTTAATGATGTGGAAGCTGCATGAAGTGCAAACAATTATGGGGTCATTTACTAAAACTGAATAAAGCATATTCTTTAAATATAGAACTGCACCAGTTTTTGCGAAATTTATTACTGAGTAATGAAAGAAAACCTTGCATGAACATTAAATACCTCCGTTTTATGAACACAGCGTTGTTCATATTGATGCCGGAATGCTCCTTCCTGAAGATTCTCTCTCATACACACACAGAGAGAGAGAGAGAGAGACAGAGAGAGAGAGAGAGAGAGAGAGAGAGAGAGAGAGAGATCAAATAAAGGGAGACGAGGGGATTGTGATCACATATTATGATTTTTCCCATATATTTTCTGTTACGGGTGGTTTGTTAGTTACGCGATATCCATCAAAAATAGATTAAAAGTCTTTTACAAGTGACCAACTACAATCGTTTTTAGAAGTAAAGTCTAAACGTTGTCCTTCGGCACACGGTGAAATATACAGCCAATATAACACAGCTCAAGAAATCTGTGGTCTTCATTATCGGCCCCTGGCAACCAACTGGTTGTCAGGGCATGATAGTGAAACCTTCAAACCCATTTCCAAAGACTTGCCAAACAACGGGGTGGTAAAAGTTGGAATGGGACTGAATCAAGGAATTGTTGAACCACTTCTCCTTTATACAAAAAAAAGTCCTTTATAAAGTTTTTTAATGTAATGAGAGGAATTGCATGTGCAGCATTTGTGAGTGAGGAAACTTAAAGGCATGAGAAATGGGGAAGTAAGAAGAAGGGGCAAAAAGACAAATCAGAATGTTTTGAGATAGTTTCGTCCACGGTTGAGCTATAGCTCAACCGTGGTTTCAAGTGAAGAGAAAGGAGGACCAGAAGCAGGTGAAAAGTGCGTATAATCAGTTGATTCCGGGAGAAAGAGGAGAGGAATACCTAGAAAGAGCTGAATTAGATGCAAAGAATGATTTACTAAAATAATTAGTCTTAATATTAAGGAAGTAGAGAGTGCATACATGAAAAGAGGTTAATGGCGGAGCGAACGTGTAAAGGGAAGGGGAGTTGGTTATCGACGCACTACCCTCTGGGAAATAATACTGAATCGACATAGGTACAGAATTTGTACAGCGCAAATTTTTTAAGTCACTTGCAACGACCGCAGTTCTACACAGTAGGAGCTCCTGCAAATGCGGTGATGGGAGATGTGTTTTCCTCCGAACAGGAACACTGGGTTGGTTGGTTGTTTAAGACTGAGCCAGCCTTATGAAAGCACGGGCTTTTGCCCTTAAGCGGCCCTTAAGTGTGGTAGGGTGCTGAAGGGGATAACAGGCTTGATATGGACTCTGAACTCACCCACCTAACAAACACGAGGAACCCTCCGGAGGAAGTTATCATCGACAGTCAAATTGTGGGTTACACTATAGATATTAAAGACTTTGCATACAGCTGCTACCCCATCTGGATTGGTTACTATCTTTCCTCTTCATTCATTACTTTGGGACACCTCCTGAACAGCTAACCATCTCTTTATACTTGAAATTCTATATTCAAATCGGTAAAAAAAAATGCACTCATGACAAACAAAAGAAAGCTTAGGAGTAATGCAGTGACAGTAATTTATAACCATACAGAACTGATTCTTACTAAAGGATCGACATTACATGCTTACGTTACTTTTAGTTCTTGTTACTAAAACTTCCCATTCTGAGACTATTTTTACAGAAACAGAAAAAAAAATTAATACAAAAAATAAAACACAAGAATTTAAACAACAATACTTAAAATCATATGAATAAAGAAAATAAAAAATACAAGAATCTAAATAACAATATCGAAAATATAAATAAAAATATTTCAATTACAATTTAATCTTTTCCTGTCTATTACCAAGCTTTGGAATTCCCTTCCTACTCCAGTTTTCTGACCTTTCTTCCTTCAAGAGGTAAGAGTCTGCCCCCTCCTTCACTATTGAACCCCACGTCCTTCTTTCCTCTTCCATTTTTCTTGTTTTCTTTGGGCTGGAATGGAAAATGGCTGTCCGTCCCGTTGGCTTTTCCATTTACGAAAAATGAACAAGGCAGAAAAGGTGAGTAAAAGCCCTTCGTGGAAATCATTTAAACAAAAATGTGAATTTCCCTTATTTTCCCCTCTTCTTTTCCAAGGCAAAATACGTGATGTTTTTCTCGCTCCCGATCGTTCCACAAAAAATGACAGGAAAAAGGGGGCCGGGGGCGAGGGTGGGGTGGGTGGGTGGGTGGGTTGGGGAGAGTCACTATCGAAATTCAGCCGAGTCGGCACAGTTTCGTCCTCACTGCGCAGGAATCTGATTCTCATCATCTTTCGTTTCATGAACATCAATAGGACGTTTTCTCCATCAAAGATTGCCTTTATATTTGATTAGACTTCCATCTTTGAGCAACAGGAAAACAAATAAGAAAACAAAAGGACTAAAATGAGTATAGCCTCTTGCTGACGAAGATAATGAAAACTGAAAGAAAATAATGAATTTGAAAATTGGTATAAGAAAAAATGAAGCGAATATGAAATTCCAGCATGGAGAGCAATACGAGTAATTATCAATTTTTCAATTCTATTTGAATTACAGTAAAGATCAGTAGTTAAAACATACATAAATTTTACATTAAAAATCACTAACAAAAGTGACAGTCAATGTTCCACGTGAATATCACCAAAAAAATGAATGTTTCACTCTCAATCATAAGCAGAAATCGTTTTCCTGGGAAGTCGACTACCGATATCCCTGGATATCTTTCCATCTTAAATTGTTTAAAATTCAATTCAGACTACTCTTCACATACGAATAATCAACATCTCAAGAGAAGATAATGGGAGTTCATACTTAACCTGCCAAGGTTTACTCTGCTTTTTTTTCGCTCGACATTTTAAGACAGAACGATTGGAGAAGTTATTTCGATAATCAACTAACATACATGTACATTATACATACACAGACACAGTCACAAACACATAAGCATATGTATGTATAAGTGTATATATATTCATAAAAACATATAAATGTACACATAAATATGCATACATACACGCACATACATAAATACACCTTTACGACTTTTCCCCCTCAGTGGCTCCAGATGATGACAGCCTTGTAGTTCGTAGTCATGTCATTTGGTATGAGGCTGCTAGGCCCATGCCCCTTTCCATCCAAGCTCCAGCCAATCAAAGACCGGAATAGGCATAAAAATGCAATCTCCTCTAACCTCTAACTGCAAGAATCCCATATCTGACCTTACTGTGAGGGAAAATAACTCATCAAGTTACACGGAAAGAGAATCACGCATGTGCATGTAGGACTACCAATAATTTAGGTTATCAAAACAACAACGGATTAGCAGAGAAAGGCTCGAATTCGATCCCATGGGGGTTATTCGACTTACAACACTAAAGCACCGACGAACTGCATTAATATCCCGTTCGCCTTCCTACTGTTTACGAAAATCTACAACGGAATAACAACAAACTATAAATTTCAAGTCTGAACAAGAGAGAGAGAGAGAGAGAGAGAGAGAGAGAGAGATTGGAAAGCAATCGTAACAATCTTATCGCAAGAAGGATAAGATATAATTATTGATCAGTCGTAATCATACTGAGAGACAGGTAGAGAGACAGATCGCAGCAATCACATGCCATATCAAAAAAGGATAAGGATTAGTTGTCATCACACACATCAAACACATAGAGAGAGAGAGAGAGAGAGAATCACATCAATTACATCAAAAAAGACTGATAAGAAAATACTTCGATCGACCATCTACATGATTAAAGTGTGTTTATAAGCGCACCTATACCTTTGCCGTTTAGCCTCCAGATTATCAGGAGATTAAGACAAGATTTGACGACTTCAGCTCATCCTGAACCCACTCAAGGATCATCGTAATTCATGCGTGACCTCGCGAGGCAATATTACTCGCATCTGACCAGTTCTTCCTTGACGTCACCGTGACATTTCCGAGGAGGAACTACGAGGCGTGATCGTTCCCCTTATCAGCGGTCCTACACCCACGGAGGAGACCCTCGTATCTGGGCAGTATTTTATACATTTATCTACTGCGATGACACTTACAACTCTCGGACCTTCGAGAAGATCAAGGACTAGAGGGGAACTTACTTTCATTTTCTTTTATTTCTTGTGTTTATTTACATTATCATCATGATTTCCAGATTTACAACTTGTATAACATTAATGGAATACCAGGAAATTTATACCATCATTAAGTTACTTATAAAAACTAAAATAACACTCCAGGTAATCAAGAGCAAATGCAATAATGTCATAGACTGAGGAATTATCCTGGGGAAAGACGCAATGATTTTCTGTAAGTTCAAAAATAAAATATATACTTAAGGAGGTTTATGAGAAGGTATACTCAAGGGAAGATGAATGAAAGAAAAAAACTAAATAATTCTGGTAGATAGTAAATTGACAAACTGCCGCATACAAACGGAGACACCGATGTTCACTAACAAAATACTCTATATATATATATATATATGTATATATATATATTATGTGTATATTTATATATATATATATTTATATATATGTATGTGTGCATTATATGTATATGTTTATTTATGTATGTTTATATATATGTATATCATACTGTATTATTATTTATTTATAGTTATTATATGTATTATTATTATTATTATTATTATAAGCGTTTCTTCTGACACAGCATTGCGTAGAACCACCTGCGCCATTCACCACTATCTTGCTAACTTTTACATAATTACTGTCCAGTACCTCTTGCATACCCTCTATCCAAAGCTTTCTTGATCTTCCACTCATTCCCCTTACCGATGCTTCCATAGTATTCGTTCTTTTAACTAACCTATTGTCCCCAATTCTTTCCAGAGGACCAAACATCTCAAAACACTGATCCATCCTTTCACCTACGCTAGACTTTTTACCAAGACTTCTACTTAACATATACATTTCTCACCCTTTAACGTCTTCTTACGCCACAGAGTTTATCAAACACTATATACATACATACACACATACAGGCAGCTCCCACACACACACACACACACACACACACACACACACACACACACACATATATATATATATATATATATATATATATATATATATATATATATATATATATATATATATATATATATATACACTTGTGTGTGTGTGTAAACTCTATGTATATTCCCGAAACGTATACCAATCAACCTCCGCTCGGCACACCCATATAGGGGCCAGTGTAGAGAAAACCTGTAACCTGCTACACAAGAAATATGCGGATACACTCTTGTGTTTTGAATGTGTACACATTTACATATATATATATATATATATATATATATATATATATATATATATATATATATATGTATGTATATCATTCATGTATTTATGAGAGACAGAGAGGAACTCTATTGTCAATAAAAATGAAATGCAAAATTAAAACATTACTGGAAATTTAACAATATCCTAATTGTACTGTTTACTTATCCACTGTATACTCTGGCGACAGACAGTAGGGTTTTCTGATTAAAAAAATCCTCTCATTTAGAAACCACTTGAATTTCAAGGATGCAATCCATCGCCACCTTTCTGACTCATCATCATCAATAGCCTACTCTTTAAAGCTTACCGTCCCTTGTCGAATAAGACTTGGCAACATTGTTCATGCGGTATTTATTACATCTCATCTATTTCCAATCAACAAATCAATGTCACCTACATTCTTCTTATGCCGCGTAAAAAAACATGACTACGAATTATACAGTCTATGATCAAGGGTTGTCAACACCAGAGGATATGCTGTTGTTTTACCTGGCACTTGTCAACCTGATGCCAAACACTTGTTTTTAATGCTACATGGCGCGTGGCTGGCTTCAAGGACAGAGTAGTTAATTTTTCGGGTCTATAAGACGTAGCCTACTTTTATTGAGCCAGTTTATTTACGGATATATGCATGTACGAATTAAGTTGCATCAATGAGATATTACCTACCCAATTCTTAACTTACTAAGTGGTCTTTACAAGTATGCAAAAGTGTTTGTAAATCACAACTTGATTTATTTCTTAACATACCATATATATACAGTATATATATATATATATATATATATATATATATATAGAGAGAGAGAGAGAGAGAGAGAGAGAGAGAGAGAGAGAGAGAGAGAGAGAGAGAGAGAGAGATACTATGTGTTGCAACTGTTTTCGTAGCATTTTACTGTTTTCCGAATAAAAGATGTTTTTAGACTTACATGTTTAGCCCTTATCCTCAAATACAAGAAATGAGGTCCATGGAGGTGGCCTTTCAAATCTGGAAGCAGGTCATAATCAGGTGGCGCCTGGTCTGGAGAACAGGGTGGACACTTGTCTCTTCACGTCCATAGGCCGGCACAGCTACCTTGGCAATCGTAACGTTTAGGCTGGAGTATGATCACGTGGCAACATGGCCACGTAGCAAAATGGTAACGTGCAGGCATGAAAAGCTTCGTTGTATGCGAAATGATATGCGCAAATGCCCAATCAATTCCGCGTATTAATAACGAGGCGTTGCAAGGGACGTGTTCAATTTGGATTTCCATTTCTCCATCATCACAGAAAATAATGTTCATGAATTTACTGACATTACGTTCTATTTGGATTTTTTTTTGGTGGGGGGCGGAGTAGAATGGCACACTTAAGTTAGTTTGATTCCAGTTTGTACTAATCTACAGTTAAAGCAGTTAATTACTTTGTAATAACCCAAATGACTTCTTACCATCTCGATTTGGGAAACAAATGAAGAAATGCTGCTTCCTATCCTTGATCATCAGCAGCGATTCTCCCCTGAACTTTGACTGCAATTTTACTTCATATACTGTAGCAGCCATCATTCCCGACACTTTAATAATCCCATTAGTGCTATATCTAATTCCTATATTGTACACTAACATACAGCCACTCTCCAATCGTCTTTCACCAATTTCTGGACAGCCTCAATATTTTTAGCACTGTTTAATACCGAAGGTCTGCCAGACTTTGGAACCTGAACAAAAGTCCTATCACGACTCACCAAAGCATTCCACTCCACGACTGAGATACATAAAGAAGACTGGTTTTGGTACACGATGGCCACGCGAGCATGAATCTCTGCAAGCAAAAAATTCCCGCGCTTAAAGAATTTTGCATCAGAACGGTGTTTGATTTCAACGCGTTCATCACTTTCCCTGCTCACTCAGGTCTGCAACAGGTTGGGATATGGAATTCGCGACTCACTGCAAAGGAAGGGACTCAAATCATGCAAAGATCTTATCTCCGGAATTGCTGTTGCAGAAGGACGGGACAACTGTTTGACCGTTCAATGGAGTGTATATCTATGTATGTAAATATGCATGCATGTAATTTGCTCTTGACAGAAAAATTGTTTATAGGTCCCCATATGAGTAAAATAAATATATATATATATATATATATATATATATATATATATATATATATATATATATATATATACATATATATATATATATATATAGCATATATACTATATATATATATTATATGTCTATATATATACATATATATAATCAATACTTTTTCCGTAGCATAAAATAAAATAAAACATTTTAACAAACGCCTTTGTAATTTCATTTAAACCCGACTAGCAAAAACTGAGTAGTACCAAAACAAGCAGCATAGAGAGCAGTTTGCCCATGATTCTTACGTTAAATTAGAGCTTGATGATGACTGTATTGTCAAATATAACAGTTAGCGACATTCGTCACACCCATCTCGACTCAGACAGAGAGAGAGAGAGAGAGAGAGAGAGAGAGAGAGAGAGAGAGAGAAACTTTAATTTGAACCTTGTATGATGATATCTCTTTGTAAGACTAACAGGAGCAAGAGCTAGCACCGCTGTGACATTGAGAGGGACAAACGTTCACTAACTCTCCCAAGATATAGGACGCGAAAAATACCTTGACGGAGTCACAAATTCTTCTCTCTCTTTTGGCACGACTTGCAGAATTTACAGGATATGCCTCAAGAATGGCTGTCTATTTATAAACAACAAAGCACACTGCCTTGTAGCTCTTGGAATCTCGAATAATGTTGACATTCCTGGTCATTCAAGACAATGTTTTCTTTTCTCTTGGGATTTTTCGGAAGCCTTGGTAAAAAGAGGATCGAATTTTACCCCGTTTGTGTGAGGACTTTCTACCTACTCGGAGATCGGGTGATGAAAGAATGTTCTTTTCGGTCTAGCGTTTAAAATCATTTTGGAGCGTGTGCGTGTGTGTGTGTGCTGTGCGTGTGTGGGCGTGTTTACAGTGGCCGCAAGTATTGGAATTATTCATGTGAGCATAAGCGGCTTTAAAGATAAGATGGTGATGAAATTCATTCATTCTATTGGTATATTAAGCTTGCAGTGTGAGGGACCATATGAATCAAGAACTCTTCTTATTTATAAGTAGAGAGACAGACAGACAGACAAACAGACAGACAGAGAGCCACGCACAACAAGAACTAACTGATCTTTGTAGGACTATTAATTCACAGATTTGGAAATATAAACAGCTGATAACACACAAATTTCCCTAAATCAGTTACTAATTAAAAATCTTAATGTAATTTACATTTTATCTTTAGCATCTTTATCATTCTTAAAAAAACGGAAGCTATACTCCTGTACAAACTGTTTTCCACATGACACTGAAAGCCTTGATTATAAAACGCATTTTGTTTCAAACGCAACTGCATTTTAAATGATACCACTTTTCTTTTCTAAAAGAATAAAAGATGGTTTTAAAATGGTAACTCCTGAAGTGTAATGTATTCCTTTCAACCGCTTTTACGTTAATTCTATTCTTTGCTACTCTAGCTGCCGTCCGTGGTTCATTACATTTTAATAGTCTTTTTTACCTGAGATTCATAAATTTGGATTAAAAAATATATTATATTTTCATCCAATCCATAAGCATCGAAACGATGAGTTTCTATGACCTATTATATACGGCTAGACCTTACTGATTACAATCTGAAGGAGACTTGTTGACGCCTATGGATTAGTAAAGCACCAAGATATTTTCACTTGAAGAATGATCGAAAACTTAAAAAAAAAAAAATAAAATTACGGTATGTACTCTGACTATACGGGAAAAGCCCATTTTAAGTAACATGGCGCTTAAGGCCATAAAATCATCTTGATATATACATATATATATATGTATATATATATATATATATATATATATATATATATATATATATATATATATATATATATATATATATATATATATATATATGAACCATAATTGTTGAAGAGAACTCCCACAATATGTAAAACTGCACATTTTTCTCTCAGCATAATTTTATAATAACATACGAACAAGAAAATTGAAAAGAGTAAATCAAGGAAAATACAACCAATGGCTTACACTTGAGGTATGATAAATGGAGGAGGGCAGGATCGGACGTCTACGAGAGAGGCTGTGTCTTTAAACAAATGATTAACGAACCTCAGTAAAAGTGATTAACGAGTTCTTTGGATACTACAGGGCCACGGTTCGTGTATCTCGGTAGTTCTTATCTCTACCTAATTAAATTAGAAAAGCTAATGAGAAAATTGCCTTGATTTTTCTTAACTGGACTATATAGGATTATTTTTTTTTAAATTAATTTGTGTGTGACTTTCTTATCGCTATTGATTCCCATGCAATTCAATCTATTAACATCTACACGAAGATCACTTGATATTCCATCATTTAATGCACTTCACAACATGCATTAAAATCGAGCCTTTTCTTCCTTCTGAAATAGTGTGTTCCTGCTTGTGGTATTTTATTCAAGAAAGTGTTATATTTTTTAATACTGGCAAATCATGTGCAGTGTAAATTATTTGACACTTATAACCATACTAACAACGTAACAATAAAACGTTAATGGCTATTTATACTAAATTCCAAAGAACACAAATGAGCAAAATATGAAAAATCATAAAAAAAAAGTGAATGAACAAACAACTATTAACGATATTTAACAAGCAAAGAAAGCATGTCAGTCCGTCCCATCAATACGAAAGTTGTTTCTTATACCTTGTAAATGTTTTTTTTCCCACCAGAACGCAGGCCCTGAAATGTGTATCCCAAGGCTGAATACCGCGACGAGATTCTTAAGAAAGGAGATTCTTTTTAGGCACATCGCCTAACACCACTTGGTACATGAGGAAACGTGCTTAATAAACTTGGGATTTCATTCTGTCTGTATCTACCCGAGTCTCATTAGGTGCGATGTTCATTAGTTTCTGTACCTGAGTCTTAGGGCACAGTTTTTTTTTCTTCGGCCAGCATGGGTATTATTAACTGTCAGCGGTTGTAAAATTATTCTTAGTGGTTTTAGGTGTTTATCAACTCTAGAATGACAGAAGTAATATTTAGTTATCCGATGATCATGTTCATTTTTTTTTTTTTTATCAAGCTCTGGCTTCAAGTGGTTTTTTACCTCTTGTTACTGTGGCAGGATTTTAATCAAAAGGTCGATTTTCTTTTGTTTACTTTTCCATAATTTCCCTGAGGGTAGTGCCGTGCGTACACCTCGCGTGGTGCAATGTAGGCATTCCTAAAAGGTGTTTGCAGCGTCCCTCTGGCCCCAAGCTGCAACCAATTTTTAGCCTTTTACTTTACCTCCATTCTCGCCTCCTTTCTTCAATCTTGCTGGCCAACTTCTTTTACTACTACTTAGTACATCGGTGGGGTTGTCTCCTAGGTACACCTCTAGATCCTTGTACCTAAACTCCTTCATATTCTGGATCTCTTAGTCTTGCTGTCCAACTCCTCCAACTCCTTCTTACGCACTGAATGGCCTGAAGTGCCCCAGTGCTTGGTTTGGCAACCTAAATTTCATAATTCTTTTCTATAAAGCTCTAGTGACGTATTTCGGAAATATAACTTTACATGGTATAGGTACTTTCTGACTAAATTGCTTGGCTATATAACTCACGCACTTAGACTATAAAAAATATACTGAAATGTTTTGGAACACACGACACATTCATGGCCTTTATTTTCGTTTATTTTATTTAACTTTATGGGCAAACAAAAAACACACTTTGATTCGGTATCATATGCCTTCATAATAAGCTATGACAACGAACCAGCCTCTGAAGATGTACAATGAATAAGGAAGTCTAAAAGTGAATCTCGCAAGTCCAGTTATCAAGAATGTATCCTAACAAGATAAACATTTTATATGTCATAAGAATATGATCCTGATATTTTAATAAAAAGACAAATCTCCAGAGAAGGGACAATGAATAAAGGTTGGATATATAACGACTGCCTTAAAAAACGATGGCCAAGGAGGAGAACACTTCAAAGATGTTACCTCTGAAGGAAAAAATGAGTGGACTTCAAATATGGACAACGAATGAGGTTGACAACCATAGTGAACTTTAAAAGATGAGAATTAAACACTGAACCTCATAAGGATCAACATTACCGACGAATTATAAATATAACGGCAAAAAAGACTGAAGTGACCCAACATATGCATATATACATGTATATATATACAGGTATATATATACAGGTGTAATATAAATATACACATATACATATATATTATATATACAAACAAGTCTATAAATAAAAAAATATGTATATATATATACAGATATCTATAAATATATATATATATATATATATATATATATATATATATATATATATATATATATATATATATATATATATGCACAAACAAATTATATATATATATATATATATATATATATATATAATATATTATATATATATATATATATATATATAATTACACACATACTGTATATACAGTATATATGTATGTATATTATATATATATATGTATGCATGTATATATAATATATATATATATATTTGTATGCATGTATGTAAGTATATACCACCAGTGAAATTAAACAACGCTGAGTGTGTACATTAAGAAACACCAAACACCCCTTGAATATTGTTGGCGCGGGGCATAAGGTTAACAACTATGTATCAGAATCAAATATAGCTGCTGAAAACTGAAGGGGTTGTTCTTTTCTACAAGTATCCCTTCCAGTGGAAGAAGACATAACAATAAAACATGAATATACAATGTACACTTACGGGCAAAAACAAATACATGTAAGCAAAATATATTCCTATACACCATACGATTCTAATTTTCATTAAAGGCTAGAGGAAGAGCAAACAATTATAAAGGTCATCACTTAATTGGACTAAAAACCACAAGAGAATTTCTATCTTCAAACAATATTTACTCTTTACACGGCCCAAATGCAAAGCACATATTATCACGCCATTGGCAGTGGCTGTGATTGGATCTCCAGCCCAAATGCTTCTAATTATCAATTCATTTATTCAAATATTCTGCTCCCCGAGAACTCACGTACAGCCGCAAATGAATTTGTTTTAGCCCAGAAGATTAACCAAACACATCCGCTGTGAGATTTTCACGCCACCTGCATCCATTGTAGCTTCCTCAATTACCCCAAACTATGTATATCCATTCAGCCGTATAGAAATAAACACATTGGCCGAAAAAAAAAAAAAAGCATTAGGAACGAGGTGTACCTAATCTACAAGTATGCTAATCCTGACAGCACAGAAATAGTTTTTCCGACCATCTGTGTGTGTGTTAAGTGCCATGCTCCTGTCTAAGTTCAGCCTTCCCTCTAGACAACGGATTACACTTACATTCGTTGGCACTAATATATTCGAAAAGGAAAACATATGTCTTGGCTGCCTGTTCCTCTCATTACTGGCGACTCTCCCCTTTTCTTTATCTTTTTTTCTATTCATTTCTTCTTTTCATCTTCTCTTCTTCAATTACATCGGGCACATCTGTCACGCTTCAT